>NC_064292.1:10927748-10968510 GCF_019186545.1 Solanum stenotomum | reverse complement strand
CAGTAGAACCCTTGAATCTGGACGTTGCATAAAGGAAAACTCGAGACGAGGGAAAGGGTTATATTACAGCCAGAAAGGAAAACATGGAAAGAAGAGGGGAAGGGGTTATATGTCAACCGGTAAGTTTGCCACTACATTGGTGTTTGGGTTACTTTTCTAGCATGAACTCGATTAAAGATCATTTCCCCAGACTCCCAAAAGAACTATTTGTATTTTTGCCTAACTGGCGTATTGCTTCATCCATGTTTACTCATATGTGATACTTTTATGATCTTCATCTGTCCTCTTGGAAAAGAAGCAATGATCTAGAAGCTGGAGTTTATTTGTCTTCTGTTCATTCATATTCACACCTTTTTGGTGCAGCATTTAATGCAGAGGTGGACCTATATGTAAGGGTGAGGGGTCACCAGCACCCGCAAATTTCGGAAGAAGTTCAATATTTACATGTAAATATGTTGAAATAATAGTCATATAGTAACTGTGCCCCATGTATGAATAAACAATGAGCTGGTGCACTGGTTAGTGGTTGCCCAAGCCCAAAAGTCTCTCCATAGGAGAAGCCCAGGTTTCGAACCTGGTATTAGTCTATTTACTTTTGTTATCAGGCTTTCCCACCCTCTCAATCATTTGTTTTTATATATACTTTTAATTTTTTAAAATTTTGATTCCTTTAGGTAGATTTTTACACTACCTTTATTTCTGTTCTGATGCTTTTGTTTTTCTGTTCTTTTGTTCTTTTATACTATCAACTCACTTTCAACCTTAGATTAAAATAAGTGTTGAATTTAATTAATTAATTTCTATTTATTTGCTACTTATTTGATTATGAAAAGTTGTGATGGCTTCCTAAATTGCCTTTTGATTATTTATTATTAATTTCAGTATTTTAATTTTTGAATCTAATAAATAAAGAAGAAATCAGTCCCATAAAATATGAAAAGAAAATAATAGAAGTGAACTATATTCCATAAAACCGAAATAAGAGTGAATAAACGTAATAAGTTGAACTGATTTTGGTCCATTGATCTGACAAATTTGTATATTAAAAATTGATTACATTGAATCTGTTCAAGCTGTTCACATGCATCTTCTTTTGACATTTCAGGAAGAATGCAAGCGTCTGCGCCAGAGTATAAGATGTGGACTCATTAATAGACCAACAGTGGTATGATGCAGGCTGATGTTGATAATTACTTCAGGTTTGCACTTATTTTCATCTGCTTATTAAATTGGTTTATTCACAGGGTGACATTCTTGACAAGGCCATGGAAATACATGCAGCAAGAGTTAATGAGGTTAGTGAAATGGAAACACGTCTTTGGACTACTTCTATCGATATGCATCTGGTTGTCATTTAAAGATGTGCCAGTGATTAATAAGGTTGAAGAAAGTTATTCAGCAGTTGGTTAGAAGTTCTATTTTTGGCAGATTATTTCCTCTATTACTTTCTTTGAACTGGAATCAAGGGAGTCTCTCCTTATCTGTGTGGCTATCTCTTCTGTCCCTGAATACATGTGCAATCTGCATGATACCTTGTTGAAATCCTATTTATAAGCGCCCTTTCTGGACTAGCTAACTGTTTATTTGACCTCCAGTGCCTGGTCCTTGACATGCATTTTTATCTACTCAAATAGCTATTAGGGTAAGATTCTCTGTTTTTTTTATACCTCTTGTATAGTGGGATTTACTCCTAACATCAATACAATCTTTTACCTTATTAAAGACTAGTTAGGACATCTATTAGAGAAAATAGAAAAGGGCATATCGTAAGCAGTATTGTAAATGGATGAGGGGAATTTGTGTCTTGTAATTGACCTTTTCATTCTAAGGATTGGATAAGCTCGTCAAGAAATATACCATAACCTTTTGGAGTTCAGTTACCCAGTCTCAAACTGTTTATCTAGCGATGATGGTTAGATGACATTCAGAAAATCAAAAGAAGCTGCATTGGAACTTTCTACTTTTGGTGTAAAGAACATTATATAGAAAATGCTGAACAGTTAGTAGATCTTTTAGGATTACTGTAATTAATTTTTTGTTTTAGCTTGTTACTACCCTTTTGGAGGTCTCCAGCATACCTTAATGCTGAGGAATACAACATTACCTATTTCAAAAAGATAAATAATGGTTAGACGACAAACTATCTTATTCATGAACTTTCTAAAAGTTGACTATGATTTACTGGCTGGTCGTTTTTGTCCTCTTAGTACACTGCTGTAGTTGATGATATCTCGTGAAAAGATAGCTACTGCTTTCTGAGGGACTTCAGCATAAAAATTTCTATTCCTCTTGTTGTGGACAAAATTTGTGAGGGTATGCTCTGTAATGGTTGTGTTCTTTGATTGCACTTCTAATGGATTCCTTCTGCTTGTGGTCATCCTCTACTGGGTTCCCAACTTGTTCTAATATATCTTACCTGATTCTTTTTGCTGATGTTCAGTGGCTGGAATCAGAGATATCCCGTCTCTCTCATCTTCGTGATCGAGCTAGTGAGAAAGGGCGCAAGAAAGAATATCCTTTGTTCGCCAAAATTTTATCATTTCTATTCCCTTCCCTCTTGCCATTATCAAACTGCAGTGTAATATTTGCTTGAATAAGTCTTCATTGGTGTCCATTTTCCTTCTCTGGAGGCAGGACTGTTGGGTCGATAAATTGTGTGCAATGCTAGGGCCTAATAACAATTTTTCTTGATATTAGAGGATGGCTTAAAGTTTGCTGATGAAAATTATGAACACTTCTATTTGCATATGTACTTCAGGTTATGGATGGGTTTGCATTAGTATTCAGTCGCCATATTACTAGTGTTCTGTGCTCATGCAGTAATTCATGACTTCATATGTACCCATTTTTATTTAGAGCTCCTTTAATTATTGAGTAATTCATGACTTCATATGTTCCCATTTTTATTTAGATCTACTTTAATTATTGTTATATATGTTGTTGAACGTAGATGGGTATATTGGTGCTATTGAAGTAAACTTATCCTCACTTCGGCATTGCTTGAATTTTGGACCTTGAATACTGTGTTGCCTAACATATATGATACCTTTAGAAGCAGTTCTTTCATCCTTTATTCTATTTATTGGTCTTTGCTTCATGTTACTTGGGCTGAATCAGTCGCTCTTAATATATTCCTTAACTAATGATTACACTTAGAGAATGTGTAGAGAAACTACAGCTCTTGAAGACCCCCGATGAGCGTCACCGTAGACTTGAGGAAGTTCCAGAAATACATGCAGATCCAAAAATGGACCCAAGCTATGAGTCAGAGGATGAGGACAGTGAAAGTAATGATAGACGAGGTTCTATTAGTTTCCTTTCTTCTTCATATGCTATGAATAATATGCTTTGCAGTGTATAATTTGAAAGTTGCTTCTTCTCATGCAGATGCTTTTATGAGGTCTAGGGATTCAAGCCTTAACCGGAGAGGACGTGGGCCAGTTTCTCCAAGAAGCAACTTCTCTCCAAAAGATTCATGGGGGGCTGCAGGAAAATTTTCTTCAAAGAACTTTGAACTAAACAGGAGTTCCTCTGGTAAAAACGTTTTGAGCAGAAGTGAAGATGGTGTGCATTCTGGAGGGGGATTGAATGAAGACACATGGATTGAAGGAAGAGATAAGGAGACAGAATCTATGAATATAGATAAACCGACTTCTGCTGCTATTTCTGAGCCAATGGGACGGAATAGCCAATTTTTGTCGAGAATGGAGTCATTTTCTGGTGCATTATCGGTATCTTCTCCAGCTACACTCCAGGGTAAGGTTGCAGAAAGTTCCATCAAGATCAATGAAGCTGAAAAAGTGTGGCATTACAAGGACCCTTCTGGTAAAATACAGGGACCATTTTCTCTGGTCCAGTTGCGTAAATGGAGCAATACAGGATACTTCCCTGCTGATTTGAAAATATGGAGATCTTCAAATAAACAAGAGGAGTCTATTCTTTTGACTGATGCACTGGCAGGGAGGTTTGAGAAAATGCCATCAGCAGTTGACAATATACTTTCAGCCACTGTTCTGCAAAATCAAAATGGAGAGAGACCTCGAGTCGACCAGAATGTTGGATCTCAGAATTCTCGTCGTTTGGTTCCTTCTGGTGGTGGAATGACTTCTGGTGATGTTTCTGCGCTTTCTACTGAGAGGTGGAGTAATGATGATTCTTTGAATCTCCCATCTCCTACTCCAAAGCAGAATACTGCCGGTTGGGTTGCGGGAGATGGGCCATCTGTTGCAGGTGCAAATTCGTATTCTAGTGGCAACAGAATTCTCCAATCTCCTCCAGCCCCACCAGATGATGGTGTTAATGCATCTGCTTCAGTTCAAAATTTTGGTGGGCCTTCAATTAGGGGATCGGAAAATAATTATGTGAATTCTGGTAGTGATTTTGGTCTAGTGCCTACTTCTGAACAGGTCATTGCTGCACAGTCTGGATATTCTTTGCAAAATGCTCAATCATTTGCAGCTAGTGAGCAACAGACAGCACTGATTAATAGCCAACTTGGTGCACAGCATGCAGCTCTCCAGTCAGTATCTCTTAATTTGCAGAACCCTAGTGTGGATGTCCATACATGGGTTGCGGCAGCACCTTCTAAGGGAGAGCCAAACATTTCTGCTCTGGCACCAGGACAGTCCCAGGGATATGGTAATTGGGGTACTACTTCCTCATCTGTACAGAATCTTGCGGGAAATTTTTCAAATGCAGGTGCCTCAGTTTTGCCTCAGCCTGATTATTGGAGCACACCAGCCCAAGGCAGCCAACAGATCATACAGCCTACAACTGTGCCTAGTGTTCCATGGGGTGCTGGTTTGCAAGAGAATGCGAGTTCTGCTTCAGCATTAAGACCTGAGAATAACACTGGCTGGGGTATGATGCCTGGAAATCCAAATGTGGGCTGGGGTGGACCCGTACCAGCAATCATGAATGTAAATTGGGGAGCAGTTCAGGCAATGCCTCCAGGGACTGTAAATCCTGGTTGGGCTCCGACTGGGCCACTTCCTGGGAATCCAAATCCTGGATGGGTTGCACAATCTGGGAATGCTGGTGTTCAGGGCTTGACGCCTGGGAATTCCAATCCAGGTTGGGTTGCTCCAACAGGGAGCATGGGATCAACTATTCAAGGGCCTACATCTGGTAATGGGTGGGGTATGGGAGCTGGAAATCCTGGAGCACTTGTCCAAAGACCACCACCTCAAGGAGATTCAAATCAAGGTAGGGGTGGACCTAATGGGAATCGAGGCACAAGAAATAATGATCAGCATCAAGATGGGAGATTCTCTGGTCAGAGGGACAAGGGTAGGAACTGGGATAGGCAATCGTCTTTTGGGAGTAGAGGGCCGTCTAGAGGTGGCTTCAAAAAGAATAATGTCCCGTGTCCATATAATACAAACAATCGATGCATAAAGGGTGATAGATGCAATTATCTTCATGGCTAATCAGGAGGAAACAGAGTAGTAGTAGGAGTAAAGTGATTTTGTACAGTGATTTCATCTCAGTTGTCTTTAGTATATAGGTTATTTTGGTGTTCTATAATTGTAAACTTGTGCAGATTAGTAGCTCCTCGCCCTCTTCTGATCTGATGCAGTTTTCCCAGTAGCTAGATTTACCCGGCCTATCTTATCAGCTTCAAATAACGCAGACAGCGGGCATTATGGCCATATATTCGCCTAGTTTCATATTTATGGATTTTGCTGTTCTAGACTTGAATCATGGAATTTATGAAATGTCTCACAGAGTTATGGGACGAGGTGGTTTTTGGCTTGTTTTGGTATGTTATCTTGTTGCCTTTTAGTTTAAAAGGTAGTTGGTAGTTTACTATTTTACCCTCTTCATGTTTTTATAATCTCGAAGAAGCCCATTCCAATATCTTTCATCCCCCCATATTTCTACCCTTTGTAGCTTGCAGTGATTTTATTTCTCTGGAATCACTCCTTGTATCTTCTTAGTTCTGACCAAAGCAATAAAACAAAATTGTATTTGCACCTGAAAATGTCCTGGAAACTGGAGGGATGAGATTGTTAGGGCCGTTGAAAACTAGTTTGCACTCTCACGGAATCACTTTTGCTATTTAGCCCTTTGTTTCGCCACAAAATTATTTGCCCCCTAAACCTTATCTCTGTGAAAACCTTTTGGAGATGGACCTTTTACAAAAATCTATTTATTTTAACATCATATTTTTATTTTTTATTGTTTTTAACATGTATTGTTTTAATACCTATGCAACATATTAATCAATTCAACAAAGTAACTCTACTCGCTTGTGTGAACAAAGAGTTTTAAACTAAGATAACTCTACTCGCTTGTGTGAACAAAAAAGTTTTTTATTGGCTCTGTTTATCATTTGGACCCTCCTATTCATTTCCAACAAAATCCTTAAAAACCAAAGAATTTCAGCATTTTAAACCCAACCTGATCATTGATCAAACCTATATGGCAACTTAATAATTGAATTGGAACAAATATATAATTTCACGCGTAAATGGATCAGACATAAAATTCGACTAAAAATAATTACAAAAAAATAAACATAAAATAAAAAGGCAAGACAAAATGAAAATAAGAAATTAAAATTTTCACTTCTTTCTTCTTTTTCCCACCCCTCCTCATTTTTTTCTCTCTCTTTCTACCCTCCATGTTTATCCCACCCAATCCCCCATTTCTTTTTCACTCTCTTTCTCCCCAAAATTTCGAAGAAATTGTGCTATTGTTTTTATTTCCATTTTCGGGATAATTTACAACTTGTGAAGTTAAAAATCAATAGTTTCGAAGGGTAAAAAGTAATTGTTAAATGTCTTTGTGGAATTAGGTGAAGTATGTTATGTAAATTTATATACAAATATTAGAACATATTAAAATATTTTAATAGTGATTCATTGACATTAATAGAGAAAAGGAATTTATGGTGATTTAACTGGTGGATGTACACGTTGGTAGAAAAAAAATATGATTATAAATTGTGAATGATGCAAACTTGAATAGGAATAGTGATTTTTTAGTTATTTAGAGAAGTGATCGAACCGGTAGAAGGAAGGTTGTGATGGTGTCTCTAATGTAGAAAATGGAAAGAGATGGTCAAGGGATAGAGACAACGGTGAGGAATGAAGTGAATTTCTTTACAAAAAATTTAAAATAAAAGAAAAAATAAGTGACGTGTCATTTAAAATTTGATGTGGATGATGACGTGTCATTTTCAAGAATGTTTAAATGTTGAGTTTCGTTGGATTTAAGAGTTTCATCGGCAAGTAGTGAGCATGATTATTCAACTGACAAACAAAATCAAGTACATTAGTTTCTCAAGTCATTTCGTACACTAATGAATTTTATAAAAGTAAACTTTTTAGGATGAATTTGAAAAAAAAGAATATATAAATGTGAAAATAGAGTCATGAGTATTTTTTTTAAAATTTTAAATACAATATTTAAATTTTTTATGACCAATAGACACTTTGAAGGAAAAAAACTTTTAATGACAACAGTTTTATCACTGAACATGATATTTTACTTTGTTGAAAACAAGTAAAATGAATTCGATAAAAATCGATAAGTAAAAAGATGTTTTACTATATTGAAAACAAGTAAAAAGAATTCGATTAAAAAATAATAAATTTAATTACACGATATATTAAAATTTAAGTAACAATCAAAATATATATTATTATATTTAAATTAACAATACAATATCCTATTCAATGAAGATTTTTCATCCAATATTAAATACTCCTATTAAAATTTGATTAAATTTAAATTTATGGCAAAAGTCCTCATTGGGTTAAAGCTCTCACTGTTCTGTTACCAACAGTTGCATATGGCTAAAGTTGTTTTCTTTCCAAGAGAATGATGCATATCATTTCTCAATCCTTCAGCTCTTCATCACTTCACCATTGTACACTAAAACTTTTCTCCAAAACCATTTCTTCTTCTTCTAAATTACCCCATTACAAAAGCAAATCCCAATTCAAATGGAGGACAAATCATGTTTTTGTACAAACCAATCCACTACTTTCTCTTTTAGAAACCAAATGCAAATACATGAACCAACTCAAACAAATCCACTCACAAATGATTCTCACAGGCATATTCTCAAATGGGTTTGCTTCAAGTCGTTTAATAGCCTTTTGTGCACTTTCAGAAAAGGGTAATCTTGATTATTGTAAAAAAATATTGTATAATATGGAAAACCCAAATACATTTTCTTGGAATATAGCTATAAGGGGTTGTTGTGAAAGTGAAACCCCAATCGATGCATTCTTTTTGTATAAACAAATGCTTATGACAGTAGAGAATGAATTTAGTTGTTTGAAGCCTGATAATCATACTTTTCCTTTGTTGTTTAAGATATGTTCTAGATTGGGTTTGTATTATATGGGTCAAGAGATTCTTGTACATGTTTTGAGGATTGGTTATGATGGAGATGTGTTTGTGCATAATGCAGTGATTCATTTTTTGGTTTCTTGTGGATTCTTGGAGGATGCATATAAGGTGTTTGATGATAGTTCTGTGAGGGACCTAGTTTCTTGGAATTCAATGATTAATGGTTATGTTAGGAGTGGGAGATCGAGGGAAGCGTTGATGGTATTTGAGAAGATGAAAATTGAGTCTGTGGAGCCTGATGAAGTTACTATCATTGGGATGGTAGGGGCATGCGCTCAGCTTGAGGATTTGGAGCTTGGGAGGAAGTTACATAGATACTTTAGGGACAAGTGTTTATATTTTAGCATACCACTTTGCAATGCACTCATGGACATGTATATGAAGAATGGGAGTCTAAATGAAGCAAAGGCTTTGTTTGATAGGATGGATGAGAGGACTGTGGTAAGTTGGACTATAATGATTAGCGGGTTTGCTAAATTTGGGTGTTTGGATGAAGCGAGGAGGGTTTTCAATGAGATGCCGGAGAAAGATATTGTACAGTGGAATGCCTTGATTGGAGGTTATGTCCAAGCTAAGCGCAGTAAAGAGGCATTGGTTTTGTTTCAGGAAATGCAAACGATGAATATAAAACCCGATGAAGTTACAATGGTTAGTTGTCTATCAGCTTGTGCACAACTTGGAGCACTTGATATTGGGATTTGGCTCCACCACTACATCAAAAAACATAAGCTTTGTTTAACTGTTTCTCTGGGAACTGCACTTGTTGATATGTATGCCAAATGTGGTAACATCGAAAAAACGCTTCAGGTTTTTCATGAGATGCCCATCAGAAACTCATTGACTTGGACAGCTGCAATTGGTGCCTTGGCGCATCATGGAAATGGACATGATGCTCTATCATATTTTTTGAAGATGGTTGACAGTGGCCTGAGACCAGATGATGTCACATTTCTTGGGGTCTTGTCAGCTTGTTGTCATGGAGGTTTTGTTGAAGAAGGGCGAAAGTTTTTTGCTCAAATGAGCAAAAAGTTCAAAATTCCCCCTAAATCTAAACATTACTCTTGCATAGTAGACCTTTTGGGCAGGGCAGGGCTCCTGGAAGAAGCTTATGAGCTAGTCCGCGGGGTGCCAAATGAGGCTGATGCTTCAGTATGGGGAGCATTGTTTTTTGCTTGTCGAGTTCATAGGAACATTGAGATGGGGGAAAAGGCAGCTCTGAAACTTCTTGAATTGGATCCTGGTGATAGTGGAACTTATGTCTTACTTGCTAACATGTATGTTGAAGCAAATATGCAACATAAGGCACGAGATGTGAGGAAGATGATGGGTGAAAGGGGATTAGAAAAGACACCTGGTTGCAGCTCCGTTGAAGTAAATGGAAATATTTTTGAGTTTATTGTTACAGACAAGACGCATCCTCAGTCCGATCAGATTTATGAATGTTTGATTCAGTTAACAAGACACATGGAAATAGTTGAATATTTTCCATATATCAGATATGACCTGTTATGTGATTCTGATGTTTACAGTGCAATGCAAGAAAATCTGGTTTGTCAGTCACCAAACCTACGTAGACAACAAAAGGACTTGGTCCTGCTAAAGATGTTCCAATGATTAGGAGGGCAGGAGTTGAGTTGCAATCTTAAGGCCACGGGAACGACTTAACCCACTCCTCTGTTCTACTGAGGTATTGTGAATTACATTTGATCATTTCACTTCTGCATTGCTGCTTGGCTCATTAGAGGATCATATTATTTGGTGGTATCCTGTTAAATGCAATTATTGCTTAGGAGATAATTTGAAAGTTCTTTAGGATTTAGGACCACTTCATATGTCAAAACATCGAGGTGTCTAAGAAATGATCTTAATAGTTGAGAACCTAGTCATTATCTTCTCTATTTGACAAGTACAATATGTTTATTGTAGGAGTTAACCAAACCAAATGTCATGGGAGTAGTTGTAACGACAATGATGTTGGCAATTAAGTACGAATGGATGTATATATCATGTTGAGTTAGAGATACGAATTAATTGAAAGATACTAATTGTTTTGAGTTTCTTTCAGACAGGAGAGCAGTTTGCTGGCTCTGGGTGAAGGATGATGAATTGAGCTAAAATGTTTCATGAGTGAAAACACAAGTGGTTGAGACACATTTTTTTGACAATCGAAGAGACTATATATGGCTATAGTGCTCAAGCTTAACTAGCCTGCGCAAACACAAGTGGTGGAGCCACATTCAAGCAAGGGAGGTTTTATATTATCCCTCTTGCTTAATTTGTTTTACTTATTATACACATATATTATAAGTAAAACATAAAGAAATATGTGATAACTATAAGAGTTGAATTCCTTTACTTGAAACAGAAACTTGGTATAATCTATATTTATAAAGTTGAATTCTTAATGAAATTTTTGGCTCCGTCACTGGTGCGCACACAATTATTTTAAAACCAACTTGTATTGGTTAGTTGACATCCAAAAGATGAAAACTACTAATTAAGATCCTACCTAAGCATAATCACAATTAGATGTGGCAAATGAGTGAATTGAGCTGAATTTGAGTGGGTTAAAATGAACTGAGTTAATAAATGAGCGGATATTGACTCACCTAAAAGTTAGGGAAAATGACATGGTGTGGCTGTCAGAAAATTTAGGGTCATTCGCACAATTGCCCCTATTTTGGGGTGATTCTTAATTTTTGCCTCTCAGATTTGTGGTCTTTAATTATTATTTTTCCTACTGTTCATTAAATGAAAATTCGAGGGCCAAAATATTCTTAACTATGACCTAATTTCATTGGATAATGTTTGCTGTGGGGCATAAATTCTGCAGTGTCTTATTCACAAGGTAAAACTTTTAGTGAACTTTGCTTTGGGGCATAATTTGTGCCACTGAACTTATATCATATGACATAATTTATGCCTTGGACACAATTTCTTTTGTCCTAAGGCATAACTTCTATCTTGGGACATAACTTGTGTCATTGTTTTTATGCCCTGGAGCATAACTTGTGTCGGGGTTCTTATGCCCTGGAGTATAATTTGTATCATTAAACTTATTTCCTGGAGCATAACTTGTGTCACTAAACTTATACCTTGCGATTTATTTTTCATTGACAAGGGCATTTTTGGCCCTTTTCTTTACTTCGAGTGTCAAATGGCTAAATTAAAGACCACATGGAATAGGGGCAATATGTGCAAAAACTTGAAATTTAAATGGCCCATCTTTGGGATATATGGGTGCATTATATTTTGCTCAAAATCCAGTGTTGCCTTAGAGGGCGAAGCTAGAAGCCCTTATATGGGTTCAACGGAACTCAATAATTTTTGTTCAAATAATGTATTTGTATTAAGAAGTTTATTAAATATATACAAATATTAAGTTTAGAACTCAGTTATTAACATTTGAAATCATGGCTATAAAAATTCAGAATCTATAAAACTAAAATTTTGACTTCGCCTCTAGTTGCATTCTCGAACGAAGCATGTCGCAATAGACTATTATTTCGTTCGTGGGAAAGTTGCCTCGGGAAATCTTCTAGTTCATCATGTCTCATCGTCCCAGCAATAAATATGTATTTGTATTTATTACATTCTCATTCTCTGTATTGTAATGTTATTGCGATTATTATTTTATAAAGGGAAAAGGGTCAAATATGCCCCTAAACTATTCGAAAAGGTCTAGATATACCCCCTGTTTAAAGTTTGGCTCACTCATGCCCTCACCGTCCAACTTTTAGCATAGATACGCCTTTGTGGGAGTTAGTTGGTCTGCTAGACATATCTAACTCATTTTTCATTTCTTTAAATGCCACATGGAATTGTCATATCATTTTGATTTTACCACATACATTTATATGAAAATGGAAAGGGATCAATTATGCGCCTAAAAAATTTGGACCCATAAACACCTAATCCGACGCATAAATCAACCCCCCTTTTAAATAAACTACCCGACCCGTTTTCAATAATTTTGTTTAAATTTTTATTTTTTTTGGTAAATCCCAAAAATGAGTAATTAATTAATAAAAAATAGAAAAAATATAAAATTAACGCCAAAAATTCACAAATAAATATTGTAACCTTAAATTCAATAATTTCAATAAAAAAAAATTTGGTAAATCCCGAAAATGAGTAATTGATTAATAAAAAATATGAAAAAAAAATATATAAAATTAACGCCAAAAAATCACAAATAAATATAGTAACCTTAAATTCAACAATTTCAACAATTTTTTTTAATTTTTATTTTTTTTCGGCAAATCCCGAAAATAAGTAATTTATTGATAAAAAATATGGAAAAAAAATAAAATTTACGCCAAAAATTCACAACTAAATAGAGTAACCTTAACTTCAACAATTTCAACAATATTTTTAAATTTTTATTTTTTTTGGGTAAATCCCGAAAATGAGTAATTGATTAATAAAAAATAGGAAAAAAATATAAAATTAAAAAAATTGTTGAAATTGTTGAATTTAAGGTTACTATATTTGTTTGTGAATTTTTGGCGTTAATTTTATATTTTTTTTCATACTTTTCATATTTTTTATTAATCAATTGCTCATTTTTGGGATTTACCGAAACAAAATAAAAAATTAAAAAAAATTGTTGAAATTGTTGAATTTAAGGTTACTATATTTACTTGTGAATTTTTGGCGTAAATTTTATTTCATTTTTTCCCTATTTTTATTAATAAATTACTCATTTTCGGGATTTTTCGAAAAAAAATAAAAATTGTTGAATTTAAGGTTACTATATTTATTTTTGAATTTTTGGCGTTAATTTTATATTTTTTTTCATACTTTTCATATTTTTTATTAATCAATTGCTCATTTTTGGGATTTACCGATACAAAATAAAAAATTATTGAAATTGTTGAAATTAAGGTTACTATATTTATTTGTAAATTTTTGGCGTTAATTTTATATTTTTTTCTATTTTTTATTAATCAATTACTGATTTTCGGGATTTACCGAAAAAAAATAAAAATTAAACAAAATTGTTGAAAACGGGTCGGATAGTTTATTTAAAAGGGGTTGATTTATGGGTCAGATTAGGTGTTTATGGGTCAATTTTTTAGGGGCATAATTGATCCCTTTCCATTTTCATATAAATGTCATGTGATAAGGTCAAAATGACATGACAATTCCATGTGACATTTAAAGAAATGGAAAATGAGTTGGATATGTCCAACAGACCAACTAACGCCCATAAGGGCATATCTATGCGAAAAGTTGGACGGCGAGGGCATGAGTGAGCCAAACTTTAAACGGAGGGTATATCTAAACCTTTTTGAATAGTTTAGGGGCATATTTGACCCTTTTCCCTTTTATAAATATGAATTTGAAGCCAAAAGATCCCCTTTCCCATAAAAATGTATACAAGGACACCATCTTTCGTAAATAACTAAAACGGGCGAGTGCTAGACGTTGAACGACTTACCATTAATGGATGACATGAGTTGAGGAGTAAACAAGTGAAAAAGGATCCAATTCCTACAAGATGATTTTGTCCAATGCTCCAATACAGTTACACTAGCCCTTGAAAAACCTAAACAGATGTATGAAATGCAAGAATATAAACAACTACAAGATGTCATTTTCAGAACACATCTTACAAGAACCTATTTGTATTTTCCCCATTCAATAGGTTCAGGACAGTAAAAAGTAAAACTAGAGATCCTTTCTGTAACAGTTTTGAGATCAAGG
Organism: Solanum stenotomum; assembly: GCF_019186545.1. Lineage (NCBI taxonomy): Eukaryota > Viridiplantae > Streptophyta > Magnoliopsida > Solanales > Solanaceae > Solanum > Solanum stenotomum. The sequence goes on along the minus strand of NC_064292.1, from coordinate 10,954,437 downwards.
CTGAATATGTAAAACAGAACACGTGGTACAAAGCTCCATCGTTAAAATAAACTGTCGAATGTGGTGTTTCTTTATGTTCTTATTTACCACTAAACTATTTCTCTAATGTAACACAAGGAACAGGAAATATAAGATTCTATAACGAAAATAGAAAGGGAAAATGCTTTGACCGAGAAGAAAAATATGATTTCAGTCCCCCACGGTGCTTATTATTTGCTTCACCGCTTTGATGTATTGATCACCACTTCTGAGTAGCAAATTGGGCAAGCCTGACACATTAGTAAATGACTCAACAATCTGGTATATATACAATGATGGATTGAGGAAAATAGTTTTGAGAGAGTTCAGTTGATTACTTTGTTGATACTTAGCCATCTGCTTCCACAACAAGCATGATAGACATGTTTGCAAGGAAGCGTGACCTGCCGATCCTTTCGTTTGTACTCCATCTGGCAGATCACACACCTGGAAATAAGAAGGAAAATCCACCGTGTTCAGTGTAAACGCTTTGATACAAAACCTTGCCCAAAGTACTACACCAAGATTATCCTGATAGACTAACAATTTTTTTTGGGAAATTAGTACTATAATAGATAATAATGACAAAAAAAAGAAAAGAATTTCATCAATAACCTGTGGGGAGAAAAACAAATAAAACACACATAGCCACATACATAAATTAAACTCCATAGTATGCACCAGATGACATCTCTCAAAGGAGGTCTAGAAAAGAATATGTGCAGGCGAAACATAAAAGGACATGATACCCACCCAAGGAAATAGGTAATATAGAATACTGTGGTAACATACCTATACTTGAATTTTTAAAAAGGTAAACAGTAGATACCTATACACTATTTAGATGAAGAAGATTGTTGATGAGAAACATAAAAAGTCTACCAGTTTCTCAAATTAACAAAAAATTATCAACTAAAGTAACAATGATTTGTATGACCTGGTCACACGTGGAAAACAACCCACCAGCCTATCATTCTTGAAGAAAACATAACAATCAACACAGAATGAGAAGCAAATGAAGAAAATCATAATACGTTACAGGCTTACAGCTAGAGGAAAATTAAACATAATTTTTTTCATTAGTTTCCCTTATTTATAGGAAGAGATACTCAATGGTTTGTTCTACCTTTCCTTTCTTGATTTCTTTCTTGAGAAAAAGCCACACTTAAACTTTGTAACTGGAAGCGAGGAGATTTGATCTTGGGAAAGGCCTCTGCTTTGAGTTCCAACAGCCTCCCCCAACTCAAGTAATTCCTGCAATTCAATCCACATTTTATCTAAGGGAATTAAAGCGGCAAGTTTTACTAAGTCTCCAATATAAATCTTCAAACAATCCAAAATAAAACAAAAGTCTACAATATAAATCTCCAAATAATCCATAATAAAGCAAATTAAAACATTACTTATGATCACTAAAACAAGGATAGTGGAAACAATCATTAAAAGAAAAAATCATTGTTGTCTTCAATGAATTTCTGCAGATAAGAATGTGAACACTGAAGAGTATGTAACGCATGTCTGTTAGTTACATCACTCATCAGCTACACTATTTCTAGTATGATTTTTCAAGAAAGTAAATCAATTCGCTTAAATAGTAGTCATGACTGTATTGTATACGGAAATGGTTCAATGACAAGAACGATAGAATATGAAAATTTTCATAAGGAGTTGTGAGCATCAAAATACTCTTTAGCCTCAAAAGATAAAGTAGAATAGAAGAATAAACTCAAAAATCCTCTGAATCAATTAATTGCCTACTCCATCTTGAATCAAATATTCTTTTTATTATACTCTTGATGTGGTGGTCAGCTTGTGCGCACCTTGACTAATTCCATAAGGTTCCTACTACCTAGGATCTCCCAAATATTTCTCTATGCACGAGTATTGAAAATGACATTCTTTCTGGAATCTTAATCTTCCATTCAGGACAAGGCTTGCAAAAGGGACCTATGACATTCCCTCCCATGAATAAGGATGTTTAATTCAACCTAGAGAAAACAGTGCGGAAACTATCACAGTTGAACCGAGAAATTGTATCGAAGTATCAGTGCCATCTTTCATTCAACACTAAGCCACCATTCTCGTCAGCAATGCATGTCACATACGTCTACAACAACAATTAAGCCTCGATCCCAAGCTAGTGGAGATTAGTTATATGAAACCTTCCTATCCATTTCACTCCATCTAGACCTATCTCACTCTAAGGATAGAGGTGATAGAGATCCCACAAAAAATATACTGTACCTTACAGGGCTCTTTCATGTCAACCTGCATAGCTTTGAAAACTAATTCTCTGTCTTAGTAACCAAAAGAATTCCGATATGAGATTCTTGGTGTCTCAAAGTGGATTACGAGATAATGATACTATCTGATGATGCACAAGGTAATGATAATACAAGTCAAATAAGTGGAGATGACATCAATTTTACAAATCAAACCTCATAGGTCATGTTGTCAGGGTCGATACTATCTTGCCAAACAACCTGCATTAATTTACGACATAGATGAATAAAATTAGTAGTCAGTAGTTCTAATCATAAGAGGACAATAAAAGCTTCTTCACCCTCTGTAAAAGAAACAAGTATGATCCCTTCTTACTCAGCAGCCAGTAGCAATTTTTGAAAACATTAGCAGGAAGAGAAAATGCAAGACTCCTCTAGTTACTATTACATTTTTACCTTTTTCTTTTGGGAATGGTAAACTACTATTACAATTTTTTCTTATTCATCAAAAGAGTAGTTTTAAAACTATTAAGCTGTTTTATTGTTTGTCTGCTTTAAATCATTACTTACAAACACAAACACAAAAAACAGCTTTATTCTTGTTGTAATATGCAAATACTTTGAATAAGAAAAATAGAGGTTATAGTGGTTACACATCAGCCAGACTAAAGGCCATGACATGAAAGAGAAAAGAAATATAACTTGGTATAAAACTTCATACCTCACTGTCACGAGCATTAATTTGACCCCTGGGACCTGAAAAAGAGCAAAGGGTCATGCTTATCCATAACTTAATGTATAATAAAATTAGGAAGCTTTTTATGAATAGGCCAAGCAACAGTAGCAGAAAACGGAGACAAATGAGACTGCAAATACTCAAAGGCATAAGGTCCAACACAAACATATTCCAAACACTTTTTGCTGTGTTCAGATAGACGTATATCCTTCTTAACTCTAATACTTTATCCCATCACAAATTTCAGATGCATAATCAATAATTCAATATAGTTGCAGCACATAATGCATAATAGAAGAATGTGCTGGATACATGCTTCTAGATGGCTGCCTTACAAAAGAAAACTGTCACTATTAACTTTCAGAAATTGGTATATGGAAAACATAAAGAAACGCATAACCAGTTATCGTAAAGAAGAAAAAGCCATTGAGTTTTTTGGAATAATATTTGGCATTGAAGCAGCAACCATTAGTGTTTGGAGACTACATAAAGTAGAGGGGAAGTGAAATTAGAAAGTGTAATAAAGCAACCTTAGCACCACTTTGACTTAGGAAAGTATGATGTACTACTATTTTATGCATTTTATCACTCTCCACACACTTATAACCTGTGTTTACAGGCATATCTTCAATTTAATAAAAGATCTGTCCAATCTAGAATCTTGGCATTGTGACCAGCTATTTCAGCGTCCATACAGAATTGGTACCAAAAGAGATAGTCTTCAGAAATGCTGTAGCAGAGGTCCTTTTTTAATAAACAGCAGAAAAACGTCTCAGTGCCTTCTGAGAATCATTTGAGTCAACTGCTACAGACCACAGGACCAATTTCATATGATGAGCATGAATCATTCAAGGAGTTATCAGACAAGGATTTGTTCATTTTGTTGGATGGCCTTCTCCTAACCCATCCAAGTCAAATTTTGTTGGTTGACTAATGCACTTTGAGTGGGCACTGTGGAACACTCGTCCAAACGTTGAGGCTTATAGTTCAATGGCTTTCAAGACATCAAGATAACCATTGGAAGGTGAGTGTTTTGATTTCACCCATAACCTTGAGATGCAAAAGAACAGTAGATATCTGTCCTCAATGCTCAGAACTTTGGGAGCGATGAAGAGGGGATGTTACGATCTAGAATTACGGTGTTAAGCGACTGAGGCTGGTATACAAATGGCAGTGTGATTATCTAATATCGTGTTTGCTAAATAATTGACAGATAATAGTAAATAAAATGTGAGCACAGGGAGACATCTTTACAGTAGGAATGAACTAAAAGGGTGCTAACTAATGCAGACAACTCATGGTAGATGATCAATAAATTATTCCTGATGCATTTTCCTTGCAATAGTTTATCATATAATATATACACAAGGCAAAAAAAATAAAGAAAGGAACTGTAGAAGAAATTTCCATATACACAGGCTTTCAACATTCTAGCTTTGTCGGTTTTCTTTTTTAAAACTTGTACATATCAACCACAGTAGGAAGATACTGAAAAGGGAACTTACATTCCACAGAATTAGTGAGTGAATTGGAGCCTGAAATTTCCTCTCTATGCACATTTGCAGCTACATTTACAGTGGCAGTTGAAGGGTTCTCTAAATGTCTATCATGCTCCTCGATTCCAGATACATGATCATTCACCACATATTCATGATCATAATCGTAATACGAGAAACTACCTGCTTCAGAATAACCAAATTTGTATGGATTGGTGCTGATGGATGGATATAAACTCTCCTGCAAGAATCAGAGAAGTCATATGGCAGTGTTATTTAAGAACATGCTCTACTTTCCATGTTACTGACAGTTTGATATAGACGAAACCAAAGATGTATCAAGAAAATGTACATGTTACAGTTAAGTGATATCCAAAGGTATCTCTAAGGTCTTCATATGCTTAGCAGATTGTAGCAGAGTTTCTTAGTTTGCTAGAGCAATTTGAAAGCTAGTGTCCTTTAAATGCAGCATAGTTGCTAATTATGCAGTTGATACATGTTGTATATGTGTACTAAGGCATGGTTCTAAGTTTCCTCTATGCAGTATGCACGCTACTAGAGTAAATGTATGTACGTATAGAACAGCACATACTTGATAAACAAACTTCCACTTTCTCATGGACTTTTTTTTTCATATTCATGAGCATTGTTAGTAATATCTGCTTATCCTATCATGATTTTCAAAATGTACAGGGTTGCAAAGTTAATTCTACAAGTGTAAAACTAATCATTGTTCCAATTGCACCCTCATTTGTACAAGTTAGTTTGCACAATCCTGCATAACAGGACAGAAGATGGAATATGGGATCAAAATGGAAGTAGTGGAAGGCACAACATGGATATAGGAAAAAAAATGATCAACTTCTGCGAAACTACTGAATACCTGAGCATAGGGAGGATCGGCAAATATATAATTAACATGGTCATATGTAACACCTCCAAAGAAATCCATAAAACTTCCAATTGAATTATAAGGCATAGCACCATTTGTGTAATAAATTTCCGTTTGCTGATTCCAGTTCATGGTGAATTACTATTCTGCAGCAGACTGCAAATTCGCTGTGTCAACTCTTAAAGCTAAAATAGCTATGACGACTACAAGACAACGAAAATCATATTTACCACTAATTCTTCTGGAGACACAGAGATGAACAATCAGCATATGAAACTCTGATTCCAAGATAATAAATGTGGATCCTCTTCAGATTTGGCAATCCTATTAAAACAAAACAATCAGTTTCTTTACTATAAACCAAGCCAAAAAGGAAAATTATAAGACAAAAATACATAGTATGTTATATCCTTGCTGATGCACAAAGATTAACAAATGGGAAAAGCAAAGAAAAAAATACTTTCATTATCAAGAAATTGTAACTAATTCTTTTAAACAGAAAATTAGAACTAACTCAAGTAACTTCCCTTACATCTCTTCAAAAACAGTACTATATTTTCCAGCATTCCCTCAGAAACCAAAATTTGCAACAACAATCGAGTTAAAAGTAACAACATATAGGCACATTATACTTAAGAAAATCAGATATAAAACCAAGCTGCTCCATATCAACTTCAAATAAATCAAGCAATAATAACTTGATATTTCAAAACACACACAGAATCAAAAGAAAAAATTATGCTTTGTCCTCTTACTCTCCAGCATTAATAGATTGCAACAATGTGGACGAAATTAAACACCAGATTTCGCACATTTTACTTGAGAAACTCAGAGATAAAATCTAACCACTCTGTAGCAAGAAACTTTAACTAAATCAAACAGTAATTCCTGAACAAATGCACAAGAAATTTTATACTTTCAGGTTTATTCGTTTCCTTTCAATAAAACGGATCACAACAACAATTAGAAGGCAATTAACGCCACATTTGCTTCTAAAAACCAAACTTCACCATAACCTATCATCAATTCGTTGATTTTTCCATAAAACCCGGCAGAATGCAGAAATTCCCTTTGTTTTCCTTTTTGTTCAGAACAAAAGAGTACCTCAACAGATCTCAACACAATTCAACAGAAATTACCACCATATATTAGCACATTATACTTTAAAAAAGAGAGTAGCAAAACCAAATTTCAACTAAATCGAAATTCCTTTAATTTTTTGTTTGATTAATCTCAAGCATTTTCTCAGCAATCAAACGGATCGCAACAACAATAGGAAGCAAATAACGCCACATTTGCTTATAAAAACCAAACTTCTCCATAAACCTATCATCAATTCGTTGATTTTTCCATTAAAACCAGCAGAATGCAGAATGCAGATTTCCGTCCGGAAGCGAACAATTGCAACGAAATTACAACGGAATTTGAGATTGAAAAATTGTTAGGTTAGCTCACCATTTTTTTGAGATTGAGAAAATGAAAACAGAATGAAAATGGAAGATAAGGAGGTGAAGAAAGGAAGAATAATAATAAAGGGATTAAAGAACCGACATTTGTTTGTTTGCTTTATTGAATGCCTTATGCAGTTCATCAAAGTTGTTCTCTCTTCTTCTTTTTTTCTCCTTTGTGTGTGAAAATGGCATGAGAGAGAGAAGATGAAGACAGAGTTGCAAATTGAGTTTTTTTTTCGCTTTTCTCTCTCTCTCTCCTCACTTCTATAAAGATGGATAGGGAATAATGTACCACCTGTAAAGCACACTGTACAATGACTGCTATGTTTTTTCTATTTGTACTCTCATTATACAACACATGCTAGTTATGAGTAAATTATAATATAGTACATAAATTGTTTTTTTTGTGACATTAATGAGAGAGTAATGCAACATAGGAGTATCAATTATGGGTTGACAAGAGAGTTGTGATGAAGTGGTAAGTTTCAAATTGCCTTTAAATATATGATCACCTATTCATCTTTATTAAGGAGCGTTTTATTTTTTAATGAATTTTTTGACATAAATCTAGATGTAATCGGACCTCAATATGAATATTGACATTTGATGGGAAATCAAAAATCGTAACACTTCGAAAATTTCTAAGCTAACATATGGACTTTTCTGTGTATGCGTGCAAGATTGTACCGAGTGATTTCTAATTGTGCATATAGGTGTTAAGATCAGTGTCTAAATGTGGAAAGTGTTTTAGAGATGAATTAAGTTCGTAAGATTCCTCTAACACAAAGTTGAGTTGATAAGCTTCCTTACTGATTGAGTTTTGGTGCAAGATTTTACTTGGGTCAACGTCAAATAATCATATCTCATAGAAACTAAAGAGTTATATATTTGTCTCATTACCAATCAAATTAAAGGCGTTGAGTCTTCTTTCTAGCATCACCAATCTATCGTCAAATCGAGGTCTAAGTCAAAAGTCTTGATCATTATAGTTTTGTCAGACATTATGTCTTAGACATGCATTTCACCAGCATTCTGAAATGGCGAAGCGTCGGTTGAGAAAAAATTAAGAGGTTTTCTGTTTTGAATATGTGTTTCACTAGCGTTGAACAATTTTGAATAGGCGTTTCACTGATCAAACGTAGTTGATGTTTTTTTTCTCTCACTTTCGGTCATTCTTTCAAGTCCTAAAAGTGGTTTTAATTTCTCTCCTCCTCTCATCCTCGTTCATCAGAGTAAGTCATTCTCTGTGGACTTCAATCCTTTCAACTCAAATTTCTTCATCTATTTATGAATCTTTGATAGAAATTTTAGCACTTGACCATAGGGTTTGCAAGAAACTAATTCAAGAATCTTAAAAAAGAATTTCTTGCTAATCGTTCTTCATCAAGTTTGGGTTCTTTCTTAAAGATTTGTGGCGTGTTTAAGGTATGTAAGGCTATCATAGTGAGAAACTTAGTTCTTTCTCACGCCCTACGTCTACAATTCCAGTTAGTAAGATCAAAATTAGGGGTTTTATATATCCCAAAATATATGAATTTGAATTTCTCTATCTCCTATCGTTGATTTTTAATTTTATCATCAAAATTATGGTACTTCATATAATTAATGGTCCTTGATTCATGGTTTATGTATATTATACCACGTGGACCCTTTCTAGCAAAAGTTATTTAAAAGTCTTGTCATGATATTTCATATGTATTATTTTCATGAGAAAAGTAAATTTTAAGATTTTCAAGAAGTATTTCAAGAAAAGTATTATTATCTTTGATTTCTAGTGCATTATTTCATGAAAGAGTTTAAGAAATTATATTTTACCTCAACTGTATATTTTCAAAAAGAAAAACATAGACAAATTTTCAGAAAGTTAACCTTTTAATCTCAGATCAGGTATAATTATAGGGAAAATGCATAAGCCCCCAGCCTATACCCGAAATCCCAGAGACACACCTAACCTTTACTAAGGTCCTATTACCCCCCCCCCCCCGAACTTATTTTATATGTAATATTCTACCCCTTTTTGGCCTACGTGGCACTATCTTGTGGGCCCAGTGCATGTTGACATTTTTTTCAAGGATAGTGCCACGTAGGCTGAAAAGGGGTAGAATATTATAGATAAATTAAGTTCGGGGGGGTAATAGGACCTTAGTAAAGGTTAGGTGTGTCTCTGGGATTTCGGGCATAGGCTAGAGGGGTACTTATGCATTTTCCCATAATTATATAGAAAAGACTAGCTTCATTATATTCAGAGTTAGTAGTCACATATATCATTTTTTTATAACTAGTATATTAAGTATATGATTCATGATTAGTATGACAATCGGATAAGTCATCAATGCTTAGCAATATGACATCTAAACATGCCATCAATGTTTATGCAGTATGACTTTCCAATTTGTCATCAATGATAAGATCTCAACATGTTTCAGATAGTTGTGAGCTTAGTCTTACCAACAATACAATTTACAAATTTGAGCAAAGATTCACAATATGATTTCAGTTATAATTTTCATAATATATTATAAGCATATATAGATTATTTTGGGAGGATTATTTAGCATCGAGTGAATGAGGATTCTGAATTGCTCAAGTTTCAGAACTATGTATCACCATAGAATTATATTTTACCGCAATGTCCGTTGATTATTTGGCCTTGAGATCAAGGCTCAGATTAGTGGATTCATATTAGACAGGTAGGTTCTATATATATAAAAACCCTGACAAGGTATTGAATAGTCCTCTCCAACTGAAATTGTAAGTTGATGCATCATGAGCTCACATGATGTATGTCGGTTATAAAAAACTCCCACTTAAAGATTTTATATACATTTTCGATTTAAGCGTATTTATTAATGGAGTTACAAATATGATGATTTCTCGAACTTAGAGTGTTATACATGTTTTCATGTCAAGGCATAGAAACAATTTGCGTTAATATAGGGTGAACATGTGTTAAATAACTTGTATATTCCTTTATTTCTAAATATTAGAAGAATCACCCAACTGAATAATTTATCTGAAAGATACAATCAAATCTGCTCTAAACTAGTAATATCTCAAAAGAGACAATCATATAATGGTGTAAATTAGATTCCATTTATGAGCTACTACATACTATAACAAATAATTTTTTCACTTTATTTGAAATTGTTAAAGTTGAAGTACTTGTGTTTGGCTTTAATTTTTGTAAATAAAATTTGGTTGTTTAAATGTACTTTTTCTAAGGAAAGAAAGAACATGAGATATAATTTAAATGTCATTTATATATAAAATAATAGGGCAATTTTAAAAAATATATATATATATAGTAAAAGTAAAAATAAAAAAATAGGGTTCTGGATGTTTTCCAAAGCCAAAAGCTTATTTTCAACCAAAGTAGAAAAAATCGGAAAAATTGAATAATTCTAGTTGTTAAACGGATCATTAGCTTGTATTTGGATATGTGATACGAAGTCATGATTTCAAATTAGTGTTTAGACATACTATTTATTATTATGATTTCAAATTTCAAATTCTCCAAAAAATATGTTTTGAAATTCTAAATCGTAATTTTAAAACTTTACCCACTTCAGTTGCCACCAGCATGGACGTCGGTAAGAGAGCTTGCCGAACATGTCTGGCATGTTAGTGATGAAGAGCTTGTGACTATTCCTTATGAGATTTATGTTTGTAAAAGAAATTCATAAATTGGCAGAAATATTTATATTATCAACCTGATTATTGTGATTTATTTATGGAAATAATTTCATGTTTAGAAATATTTTTGAAGTACATTTTTCTTATTCTAGTTCATTCTTCAACCTAATTTTTATTTACATCAATCTTAGTAATTATTTTTTTTTTTGGTTTAAGTTTTGGATATTTTATTCATAGCTTCCAAAATAAAAACAAGAAATTACACCTTCTTACACCCCAACAGCTAGTGTCCAACCTTGTCAAGCCCACTACTAAAAATGGAAAAAACAACAAATAGACCAGGCCCTTTCATAAACCTGATATTCTAAGATAGGATTTTCGCCGATATCTCCGCCTCTTCGCCTTAGCTCTCTTCACTGCTTCTGTACATGAACAACAATGTTGCCTCCATGTTACTGACGTTTATGCTTTTTTCCAGTTGTGTTCAAAAGTTTCTTCCTCTTGCTTTCTTTTCTTCTATTCTCCCTCTTTTGGTCTGTGATTCCCATCATTCAGCAGGTGATTTTGCGGTGGAGTGCAAGGGTTCCTCCATCTCCAGGTTAAAAGCTCCATCTTGACTCCAGATCCTCCCTTTTGCTGAGATCATTTTGTTGACTGGAATTGTTGCCTTCAACTTCTATGTAATTTTGATGTTTGTGGAAAAAAATATGTTGTAGCCTTCCCTTGTCCCCTATCCCCTTAAGGATGATACTCTTAAATATGGGCATAGTAATTTGTCATTATTTATGAGTCTCCTCGCAGGTGTCTCCATGCTGTTAAAATTTGTGAATGTGCAGCTCCCTCGGTCAATAGCAAAGTTTGCCACATGATCCGCTAGCTTGTTTCCTTCCCTTAGAATATGTTGGAAAATAACTTGTTTATCTTGTAGACATGATTGAATCTCTGTCACCATTTCTGCAATTATCCATGGACATGCCCATTTCCTTTCTAATACCTTGTACAAAAGCATTGAGTCAGTCTGTATGATTATTTGATTATGTTGTGACTTCTTGCAATGCTTGGATGCCTCCAGAATAGCTTTAGCTTCCGCGACTGTATTAGTAGTACTTTCTATACTTGCTCCTTCCACGTATTCTACATCTCCTTTAGCATTCCTTAAAACGAAGGCATAGGAACTAAGACCCGGATTTCCTCTAGAAGCTCCATCTGTATTGTATTTTACCCACCCATTCGGTGGGAATTCCCATAAGACCCTTTTCACTTTCATTTTAGGTTTGTAGCTTGTCCATTCTAAGAGCATATCCGGCCAGTTAACAGGACATGTCATAACGGGTTTCCTGAGTCTTACCAGCATATACATGTTCCTGGTGATATTGTGAATGACTCTTGCTACTGATGTCTTTTTTCCTTCATGCTTCATCCTGTTTCTCTTTCTCCACAATTCCCATATTATAAAACTAGGAAGAGCTCTGTAAAAAGGTCTCATATTTGTCCCAATTTTTGTCCCCCACCACAACATTATAACTTCTCTTAGTTGGAGACCCTCCATGTTAAGACCTGCAAAAGAACAAAAATAGGACCAAGTCCTGTTAGCTGAATCAGATTTCAGAAACACATGGGCAAGTGTCTCATGTTGAGGTCTTTCACAACACCAGCATTTGGATGGGCCTTCAAGACCCCATCTTCTCATTATGTCATCAACGGGGATTTTAAATTTCCATAATCTCCACATTATGAAAGCCATTTTAAATGGTACACCCTTACTCCACATCCATTTATAAATTTTGTTTTCCTCCGCCTTATGTCTGATATAATGCCAAGCAGATTTAACTGAGAAACTTCCGCTTGTCTCTGGCATCCAACAAGGTTTATCCATTGTTGCTTCTTCTTTTGGAGGATGAATATTCTGCAGAATATGGTTCACCAATTCCTGTGGGAGTATCTCATGTAGTACCTCTGTATCCCACTCCCCTTGTCTAGTTAAATCCCTAACTGTTTTATATGTATCATCACATTGAAATTCTTCTCCAGTAATTGTGTACAAATCCCCTAGGCCCGTCCAGTTATCATGCCAGACTGATACTGATCCTTTCTCCATTTTCTTAGTAATTAGATAATCGTTATAAGTTGATATCTCAAAACAAAAGCCTTAATAAAAGTCCTCTAATATCTTTGTCGTTAAAACTATACCGGATAACTATTATCGTTATAAGTTGATATCTCAAAACAAAAGCCTTAATAAAAGTCCTCTAATATCTTTGTCGTTAAAACTATACCGGATAACTATTTTCTCCATCTAAAATTTAAATTTAAATGTTCATCTCATTCGACATCCTAATGATATTTATCAACAAATTGCTTAAAGTAATAATATCGGTATATTTTTTCGGTCATCTAATCGAAAGATGCATGTTCGACGGAAGAGATTGTCCGTTCTCATTGTTGTATAGGAGATTTATATTATAGAGTAGTACACACATCTCATGATCAATTTTATTTTTTACTTAACTAAAGTTATATCAATAAATGTTGCATTTTTTAGAATGACCTTTTGATAGTGTATTATATTTTGTTATAGATTTTTTTTGTCATTTAGTAAGATTGTATAAGAATTGAAAAACTTTTGACAGTTTCATAATTTGTGGGGTCATTTATATTTATGAAGTTTAAGTTACATGTTCAAATAAATTTTTAATTTTATATCATTATTATTCATAATATAATTTTAAATCATGATTTCATATCAGATCATTAACTAAATTTCCTTTTTGAGAATTTTCCAATATCAACTTTTTAACTCATTTGTTTTCTCATGGGTCATGATGATTGAAAGACAAGCGTTGATCCACTCACACATAGCGTGTGAAGGCTGACATCTTTGTGTAGGACATAACACAAGGCATGCAAACTCCGTTACTCATCACGTAAAAAGAAACTAATCATGCACAACATCATATGTGAAGAGTATAAAATGATCGGATTGAGTTAGATTTGAGCGGATCAAAATTAATAAATAAGAGTTATTAACTTGTTCAATACTTTTTATTTATTCTTAATATAATATTTTATAATTATATAAATATTTATATTTTATTTTAAATCATAAATTTTAACGATCTTTCTTTCATCGTTAAGTTTTATATTCAGTCAAACACTCTCCCAAAGAAAAATAAGTATTAATGTATCGCAGAAGTAGATACCCTACTTCACCATATTTTATGGAGTAGTAGCAAAAGAAAAAAAAGTAGAAAAAGGCAATAGTTGGTTTCTTGTTCTTTACATCTTCATTTTATTAGTGGGAAGCTATGGGATTCATCTTAGCTTTATTTTTGACTTTGCCTTTACGGTTTGTCCAATTATACATATTTTTTTCTGATCTATGTCTACTTTAATAAGGACATCTTCAAAAAAAAAAAATTAGATTTTTTTTCTATTTTAATTTAATTAGTACATAATTTTCTGAAATTATGAAATCTACTTTAGTTATGATGTAACTTAATTATTTTGAATATCGGTAATATTTGTGTATATTTTGCAATTATTTCGAGCAAAAAATATTTTAATTATGAAAATCTCAATGGACTTCTTCACATCAGATTTGCGCGAAAAAAAGAGATTATTTTATTGCCACACAAAATATATTATAACTTAAAACTTTAAAATCATCTAATCAATATCACTTAAAATTTATCAGATATATATTTTATAATTAGCATCATTTATAAAATATTTGTGAACAAATAGGCAAATAAAAAATCTTCCTACAACACCAAATAAACTTGGGGAGGGGGGGGGGGGGGNGGGGGGTATTCAGTAGTTAAACATTTTCCTAAATCATTCAAAAAAATAGTAAAGTAAATATAAAGAGTATTGTCGAATAAAAGTTGTGGTTCCATTCTTATTTAGAGATTTCAAATTTGAGTTATGAATATTAAAAAGTAAAACTTATTAGAAATCAGACCACTTTTCCCTTAAATGGATCTTACATGGTGCAAATCCTTATTACTCTAGACTCTAATATACGTAATTGTGAATATCAAATATCGGACATAAAACTAATAAAACTAACTAAAGATTACTTACTTTAGCTTTGGACCATAATAAATTAAATCCAAGGATTCGAATAATTAAGTAGTTGGCTTATTTGTGGATGGATAATATGGTAGAAAAGGAGATAACCAAAGAAAGATACTTGGTCTAAAGAAAGTTAGCAATTGTTTATGGTTCGGTAAGAATTTTGCCCCACATAAACTCCAAACCTTTAATCAATTTGAAGGAGAACTACTTTCCATACAATTAGTTGTAACTAATCTTCTAATTAAAGTTTTGTCCCTTAATTTCTACAAAGTGAAAAGCAAATTATGTTAAGAAATACTTTAAAACTAGGGACCCTTAAAACTATTAATATATCATTTACTCTTTTTTTTTTTTTTGATACGATGATGTAAAAATATTCATATAATCAGATAATTTTAAGACCACAAAATAATATAGATAAATATCTACCTTAAATAGTCATCCGTGTTCAAATTTGTCGAAGAACTAGATTTGCCTCAATTAGATAATAGAGTGGGTAATTAATATGTTTTGAGTATGTCAAAATACAATGAACATAAATAATCCATTTTTGGCATTTCTATATATTGTGAAATGAAATGTGAAATGATTAAGTTAGTTTGACTATCATTAGGTGATGATATGGACTTTGGTGGTTACATTTTAGTTTTTAGGTAAGAAAAAAACTCCTTAATTTTTTTTATAAAAAAATGTTTTGCAATAGCCTATTGGCTAGCAATCGTGATCTTAAGAACTACCATAATCCTAAATTCCTAATCCATGTTAGTTTTAGGAAATAAGAAAGCTAGAATGAAAATAATATTAGAAGGAAAGGGGAACATAAAGAAAGAAAAAATAAAATTTAATAACTTTGTGACAAGTGTTACAATACAGAGTGAATATTGTCAATTTTACACTTAGCCGATGTTTAACCATAGATTTTGAAAACTTATCTTCAAATATCTCTTTAATTATGAAATTTGGTCAGATTTTAAAATTTGAACTTCAAATATTTTCAATTAGTTTTTGAATTCTTGGAACTTTCCGTCACAAAACTTGAATCTTTTCAAAGTAAAATGCATGTCCAAATTAACACAACCTTAAATTCTAAAAATCACAACCTCATAAGCTCAAAATTTACAAATTCAACTTAAACTTTAAAATCTATGATCAAACGGGACCTTGTAATATAATTTAAAACTTGCATATGGGTGTAGTACATGTGTTCTTGAACATTTATTATTAACATGAATCAACATTGCATGTTTCTTCCTACTAGAATATTAAAACCCTTATACAAAACACACCATTTTTTATTTAATTTTTTTAAAATAGTTTTACAAAGAAATGCTATAGAAACATGTTCCAAATTTTTCATGTTTTTATTTTTTATATTCCATAGAAATGTTCAATAATACTTCTAGGAGTAAAGAGTACTTATGCAATCTTTTATACTGGATGAAATAAATTAAATGCAGTGTTCAAGACCAAATGCTCTATTTTGAAGAGAAAAAAATACTAAACATTTATACTTGTCTTTATATCCCATCCATGTGAATTTACTTAGTTAAATGATAAATTAAAGTAATACTCTATTATTAACTAATCATGTGATAAAGACATTATTTTTATTATAAATAGACACGAGCTATACATTTATAATTGATTTGTAATAACATAATACAAGCACAATTATATATTCTTCCATCGATTAGTCATTGATTTACCACTTCAATTTTTTCCCTTCACAAAATTAATTAATACTCGTATAATAACAAAAAACATATAAACAAATCGAGTTACAAGATCTAGTCCAATCAAAACTTAGGGTGGGGAGGACGTACAATTAACGTGGAATGTTAGTATTTCTGAAACTTGATTTTCCTATTTTTGCTAGGAAAATCAAACTTATCTTTTTAAAGAATTGATCATTGAAACATGAAAAAAATTGGAAAATACGCAAAAACACCCTTAATGCTCAAATTATTTGTTTCTTGTAAACTCTAGTGACGTGCATGTGGTATGTAGCTAGATCAATAGTGGAGTCATAATTTTCATTAACAAATATCAAAATGTATAAAAAAGTAAATTCACGAAGAAGTCAAGAAATGTCAGCCATATAATATGTATACAATAATTTTTCAATGAAAAAATATCGATTAACACATTTCAAGTACATGTGGCTCCGCCACTGAACTAGATAGATCAAAAATGAAAAAGGGAAAAGGCGATGGAAAATGTGAATGATTGTGAGTGTGGAAGAGAACAAAAATTGTCGTGCAATGCGCGCAAGGAATGTTAATTAGTCATGTCAATATATTCCCTCAATTCCTTTTGTCACTAGACATGGCAGGGACTACTCATCATATGCAATTCTTCTAGATATAATCATATAATATATAAAAGTCCCCACATATATATTCTCTATCTATACTTTGGCATGTCTTCTACTTTTCTCACTTGCAGCCTTTAATTCTAACTTCTATTATTTAGATGGACAAATTGATTGCATAAACAATACTAGTTTAAATTGTACTATTTGTATTGTTGGGTTCATTGATTTCATTGTTAATTGAGTTTTTTAGGTGTTTTTTCCTATAAATATGTGTCTTACACCAAATTATGTGTATCATTAAATAGATACAGTAAACTCTTTATTATTTAAGTAACGTCATGTTACGAAGTTCAAATTTTTTTGTTTTGCAAATTCACTTTTTCCTTGTTTTTTGAGTGTCATCTTTTTCTCTCAAAATTATTTTCTAACAAATGTTGTTTGTAGTGCTTTTGATCTAGTCCTCACAAAACTTGATATGAGTGTCATTATAAGTTCAATTTTTGGATTAGCCATGGCCAAATACAATAAAAATAACTTTTAGCGGTAATAATTATAGACATTAATAAAGAGTGTTAAAGTCTTTACTGCTAAAAATACATATTTAGCGGCAATAAAGCTATTATCGTTAATTAAGTGGCCCTTAATTAATTATCACTAATGATCATTTTTGATGTAGTGGGCTAAGATCTAAAAATTAGCTGAGCAATTTATTAGTCATTTAAATGCCTATATTATCTATGAAGTTGTACTTTTGCATCAATATATCTACAAATGTATATATTTGTGTTAATTAATGTATCTTCTTAACGTAAGTTTTTCATCACTAAATGACTAGGCAAAGCATTAAAAAAATAACAGCTTTTCGTAGGTATTATGTTGGGCACGGGTCATGCCCATCTAATTTCTTTTTTTCATAAAAACTAGAAGTTGCAGCCCATTGAAAATTGTTGGGTTGAATACCAAGTGGATATATTGATTTTGAATCATTCAGAGTTGTTGTTTTGGATCAATTTTGAAGTAAGATCGGTTGAAAATGTTACGAAAAATATCTTTTTGACAAACACTTGTAGAAATTCTCATAGCATGAGGTGTGTCAAAAATATCGTCCTTAAGGATATTTCACTGGTATGGATGTATCCCTCAACATTCAACAAACTCTTCTAGTATACACTAGGAGTCAGAAATTAACAAAGATTCAATCAAAATGAAAATACACCACTAACTCAATATATTTTGTGGAAGAAGAATGTATATATCTATTATCTTATTCACTCTGATGATTGGACTTCTAGACTATGCATGTCTTCTCCTTCTCTTGATCAGAATGACATAAGGAAAATACCATATATGTAACTAGAAAACAACGTTCACAATCATAATTTTATCATTATAACCATTCAAACAGGAATAATGACTAATTAAGGCTAATTAAAGGATGTGTTATAATTGGTAATAATGATTATTAATCATATATAGTAAGGAGTAATATATGGCAGTGATGGATTGCTGCTATATTAAGACTTTCCAAAACCATATCAAATATCACAAATATAAATTTAAATATTAAAAATAATAATTCATTTTAAGATACTTAAAATTATTTTTCCAACAATCCCCTACATATTTTAAAAAGAATATTAAAAATAAAATTAAATAAAAGATTTTGTTGGATTTTTAATATATGAGTACAATGCATCGAATATGATGTCCGTAGATAATGAATCAGACCTAAATAAAACAAGATATAAGCTTATAAAATAATGGTGAATTTTTTAACTTCTATGAACCAAAATCTCTTTTGTAAGCTCAAAGTCTTATTCAACACATCATACTCGCACAATCTCTGTCGTTTGAGTTTGGGTGCCTAAGAGGACCAAGTATGTGGTCATAGTTCTATGAGTGAACTTGACTTTCTTCTTCATAGTATAATTGTTGCATATTGGATCCTTGAGCGGTCCAGATTACTTGAAAGGTGAGTTGATCTCAGGTATAGCTTATATGTGATCATGTGGGACGTGGTTCATGTTACTGTAAGTCAGGGTAAGGACTGAGAGTCCGGGCTATGTATTACTTGTGATGTTTGAGGAATTGTTATTTGTTGTTGACAACTTAGTTCTTAGGGGTTTATTTCTGCATAGTTGTTACAATTATTGGATTAAGTTTATAGGAGCTCAACTCTTAGTTGTTTCTAAACTGTGTTCCCCATTTATCCAGATGAACTTGATTTTAATAAATGGTGTTGGGTTTAGTTTTGGTATGAATGAGTTGGTCTAAAACGCCAGTTTCATTTATTGTTCCAAAAAGGGTCGGTCAGGGAGTTGACATGAGAATTTGAGAAAAAATAGTAGGTTGATTGATAGGGCTAGTGATGACCTAGTGTTTGTTAAATATTAATATGATAGAAGAGTTAGACTATGACTTAACACTATCATAGTCTTATATTCATGAATATTAATATGGTATAGAAGAGCTACGTTATGATTTGACATTATGATGGCGTAACATAGAGGTATGAGATCAAGGTGCATTAGTTATGACATTTATTCGGGGAGGGTGAGAGTATGTGGATAAAGACTTGGGGTGGTATAACTTCCTTATTACATGTTTTCTTTTGATTAGCTATATTATATTATGTAGTAGGTTCAGATCGACCGATGATGCCTACTAATACATGTTGTTTGTACTGATACTACTCTTGCTATGTCACTTGGCATAGTTTGGTTGTAGTGTTAATGATGTTTCATAGGTGAGAGTTGTGTCTTATTTTATTATATACATTGTACTCTTATTAGACTAAATTCTTGAGAAGGATTTTTCGGTCATTTGTAAAAGGTTTTCCATTAAAGTTGATGTCTTCGTAAATCTTTAAGGTATAAAAAAATTTCACAGTATTTGATAATTCCCGCATTGTCCGTTTTGAATTGGGTGGTAATGATTCTCCTATCTAGGTGTTAGGTGGTAACAATATTTCAAAATCTTGAAATATAGTAGCACACAATTAAGCAAAATTTCTACTTCATTATTACATAAGGTTGCTTGGTTATGTGCTTTCCCTAGATGAGTGTAATTGATGCTACCACATCATTTAACTCTTTAAAACATTTTTTGCATTAATATAATGAAAAACTATCGAATTAGATATACATTCATACCATATCAACTAATCCAATTTATACTTTCAAATAATTACTCCCTCCGTTTCACAAAGAGTGACCTGGTTTAACTTGACACGAAGTTTTAGAATATAAAGAAGACTTTGAATCTTGTGGTCCTAAATTAAAGTTATGTCAAATGTACTAAACTGCCCTTCAATCTTGTGGCTTTAAACATGCCACGTGGAAAACTAAAATTAAAATATTACCAAAAAAGTAAAGAGGTCATTCTTTTTGAAACAAACTAAAAAGGAAAGGAGGTCATTCTTTTTGAAACTGAGTGAATATCTATTATCCCACTTTTTAACAATCATGTATCAGATTTGGAGTTAAACACATTGAGATACATCACTCCTTAAAATATAGCCTAAAATAGAACCCTTATTTATTTTACCACTTAATTCTCTCCCTAATTTACACCTTCACTCTAAATGAGCCCCACATTCTCACCTTATTCTCCCCTCCCATGTTCAATTCTCTCTCTTTCTTCTTTCACACACGTTCATTATAAGAAAACTGTGAATTACATGGGAATTTTCCTGGGAATTAGTATGAAAATTTATACGAGAATAAGTTTCCTTAGAATTTTCATACTAATCCCCAGGAAAATTCCCATGTAATTCACATTGTTTTTGTAGTGGTTCTTCTTCGATTTATTCATCAAAAACTAAATGTAAAATGTAGTAGAGAGTGGGCTGCCACTGTGTATCCCATATACATTCTTCTGAGCATGCATCTAAGAGTGAGTTGAGATAGTTAGTTGTGGGTTGTTCATTGGTCTATCGATTTTGCTATGAATATGCTATATATCTCAACATGTATCTAAATTAAATCTGTTATGTATAGGTATGTGATGTATTTATCATGTATCTGCGATATATCTATTATGTATCTGTTGTATAATTAGGTATGTATTTGAGTTGCACATGGTATATCTGATATTCATATAGACTAATGTGTATCTATTGATTCTTTCATGCATGTGTTATTTAGCTTGCAAATGTATATGGACTCATGTATCTACTTGCAACTTATTTTCTATAATACCTATTTTATTTTTTTTCATTTTCGTAGCATATGAATGTCCTTGTGTATCCCAGAAAGCTCAAAATTCAAATTAATAGAAATAACAATTGGAAATGAAATTCAAGATGAAATACGTAAAAAGATTTTGATTCTAAAAAAAAAAAGGAATGAATTTCAAATTTCTTTTGGATTAATGATACAGTAGATGCTCTATAGTAATTATACGTGTGATACACATAATTAAATATATCTTCTAGACATGTATCTGAGATATGTGTATCTGGATGCGCTAAATTCATATACTAAAGTTCAAAATATGATAATAATTAGGGAAAAAAGACAAATATACCCCCGAACTATCGTAAATGGTATGCAGATAACCTTCGTCAGACTTTTGGTACATTGGTGCCCTTACCGTCCAAAAACTAGAGCATATATGCCCTTCACTCTAACGGAAGACTAAATAGGGACACGTGACACAATCTTATCCGTCGATCCGATATTTAGTAAATGTCGGGTCGGTGGATAAGATTATGACACGTGTATGTCCGTTATTATAAAGAATATATATGCTCTAGTTTTTGGACAACAAGGACATTTATGTTCCAAAAGCATGACATAAGATATCTGTATATCATTTACGATAGTTTGAGGGTATATTTATTCGTTTTCCCTAATAATTATAATATAGAAAATTCACAGAAAGACATGTAATTTTTTTTTTTTAAACGAATAGCCTAGTTGAAAAGTGCAAATATCCATAAGAAGAAAATAGAGATACCTAGCAAAAACCTCCAATATCGTATTTTAACAAAAACCAGTAAAATAAAAATCTCTTGACGAAAAAAATCAAAATCCATTCGATTTGGGAGTTGCTTCCGAAATGGCTCCGAAGCCGAAAGAGAAAGCAAAGGCATCTGCAGTAGCAATCCCTGCTATATCAATTGAAGATCTCTTCACTTCGCTTAATCGCCACATTCAACGATCCGAGTATGAGCAAGCCGTCAAAGTTTCTGATCAAAGTAAGTTTCTTTTCGAGTTACAATTTCATCAATCTGTAATAATCCAATGTATCCATACTAAAAAAGGCATTTGATGATTTTTATTTGAAGTTCTTGCGGCTGCGCCTGGAGATGAGGACGCGATACGGTGTAAAGTGGTGGCGTTAGTGAAATCAGATTCTATAGAAGAAGCATTGGTTGCTATTAAAGACTGTAGCAAAAAGGGTTCTGTTGATCTTAGCTTCTTTAAGGTAATAATGCATGTTTGCACTATATATATAGCTTAATTTAAAGGTGACTTGAAAATAGGCATTATGAACCAATATATATCTAGGGATTTTGGTTTTGCTTTGACATTGAAATTGGAAAATTGTGCAAACGGCGAGTTTAGTATGACAGAAATTTTTCCACGGTGTTGATACTGACTTCTCTATTATGGGCAGAAGTCATTGTACATTACAACATACTCTAACTCTCTCCATGTCACTTGCCCAACCAACACTTAAAGAAACGCCTTTGAAACTTGTAGTCTAAAACAAGCTATATATATTAAAGGTAAAAGTAGGAATTCAAAGTTATTATTCGAAATATAGAAAAATGTGTTCTTTTTGGGACATGCTAAAAGGGAAAGAGTATCACTTAATTTGAGACGGAGAGAGTATACATCTTTAGTACTCAAAATCACCAAAGCACTGTTCTAATTTTTTGGTGAAGTAAATAAATTGTATTAAAGAGGTGTCAAGAGGATGCAGAGTTACAAAGCATCTAACTGTTAGCTTCAGGGCAAAACTATATGAAGCTAAAACTAAGCAAAAATCTGTACAAACAGTCAAAATATAACCCTAACACCACTGCTAAGTCAGGTTCAAGGAGCTAATAAAATCCATAAATTTGTCGACACTGTTTACAAGGAAGTGAAAATGCCAACTAAACATACTAACTAGACATCTAGCCTTTAGAGTACTTGTAGGAGCTGAAACTCCATCAAAGCGTCTGCTATTCCTTTCCTTCCAAATACACCAAAAATTTGCTGCTGGGATCATTCTCGAGATCCTTTGGATGGTTTCATCAACTCTCCAGAGTATCCAACTTCCATAGGCAACTTTGATGGAGTGGGGCATGACCTATTGGAGGCCAAACATAGAGAAAAATAGATGCCACATGTCATCTGTTCCTGAGCAATGCAGAAAGAGGTGGCTGACAGATTCGTTATTCTGCTTGCAAAAGAAGCATCTGTTGACAATGATGATACCTCTCTTTCTAAGATTGTCTTGTGTCGGGCATTTGCTATGGAGTGCTGTCCAGGTGAAGCAACTAACTTTAAAGGGCTGTCTAGTCATCCAAACATAATTTATTGGGTAAGTATTGTTTTTGAGCATATTGGTATGTAGACCAGACATACACTCAAAAACCATTAGAGTGATGTTGAGATTGTGGACTGTCTGCTCCACAAAAAATCAAAGTATCATCTACATAGAGCAAATAAGAAACAATGATAGTGGTGGAGGGATTCCTGCCAACCTGGGACCCTTGAATCCATTGGAGTTCTTTGCCAGCATTTGAGTGAGCCCACCTTCCATTGCCAGAATAAACAAAAAAGGGGGAGAGAGGGTCTTCCTGCCTGCGACCCTTTTGAGGAGAAAAAAATCCCCACAGGGCTTCTATTAACCAGAACAGAGAATTTTACAGTTGAAATACAAAAATATATCCACCTTATGCATCTATTTCCAAACACCATCTTCTTCAATGTATCAATTAAATAAGCCCAATTTAATCGGTCAAAGGCCCTTTCTATGTCCAGCTTGCATAGAAGGCCAGTATCCCCAGTTTTGAGCTTCCAATCAAGAACCTCATTGGCAATCATGGAGGCATCAATGACTTGCCAATTTTCACGAAAGCACTTTGCTGTCCGGAAATCAATTTGGCCTAATCATCCCAGCCCCCAAGTCATTTTCATTTTCCTCTCTGTATCTTTTGTATTTGGTCTCAAACTCAGAGTGTGGTAATCCAGTGTAGTGGCAAGTAGCTTTTATTTGTTGCTATAAGTTTTTGTTTGTAATCTCACTTGATTAATATTATTTTGTCTTACATGATTTAGCAGACTGAGGATAACCATTAGGTATTTACGTCTGGAAAATATGAGTTATATATTATGCCGGTAAATGTATTTGCGTACTTTGTTCTTGTTTAACCATATAAGATCAAACCTCTCCAAGGGTTGCAAGGCCATAACGAGTAGCTGGTGGGTTGTTTGATTATCCTTTGTTTGCTAACTAATTTGTTTTTCTATTTCCCCACTTTGTCTTTTGTTTTATTTTCATGTATGATTAATAACCGAACCAAAATCGATAACAACCAAACCGATAAAGGTATATATTTGTTTTGGTTTGGTTTTAATAACTTTATAAACTGATTAAATTGTTTTGGTTTTGGTTTTGATACATAACCGACCCAAACCGTCCCGTGAACACCACTAGGCACAGAACTGAAGGGCAGCTAAGTGCAGTGAGGGTCTCCATGATTCTGTCTCTTTGTACAGTTTCTGGTAGTAATCCAGAATACCTTCCTTGATCAACCCCTTGTCATCAGTTATGCACTCCCTTATTTTCAAATGATAAACGGTATTGCCTCTTTTGTGTGAGTTAGCCATTCTCTGAAAGAATTTTGTGTTCTTATTTCTTATCACCCTCCTTCAACCATAGGCATCTAGATTTTTGTCTCCAGCATACTTCTTCTGCAATTTCTATCTGCTTCAATTCTAATTTCAGGCTTAGTGACCTCAGCTTCTGATCGGGGTGTGAGTTCTATGTTCAGCAATCTGCTCTAAGTCTCTCCTGCTCTACCAAATCCTTGCTCCTTTGAGTTTCAATTTTGCCAAAACCCTCTCAATTCCATCTAGTAATGTCCTTCATGTTCCTTAGTTTTTGTGTGAACATAAAAACTGGGGTGCCCATAACTGTATAAGAGTTCCACCAATCTTTCACCATATCTGTATCTGTGAAACCATCAGATTGTAACCACATGTTCTCGA
Source organism: Solanum stenotomum (assembly GCF_019186545.1). Taxonomy (NCBI): domain Eukaryota; kingdom Viridiplantae; phylum Streptophyta; class Magnoliopsida; order Solanales; family Solanaceae; genus Solanum; species Solanum stenotomum. Next base: position 10,929,388 of record NC_064292.1, on the reverse strand, counting down.
ATTTAAAATATGAGGGTGATGCTACTCAATCCCCACTTTCCAGAATAATTGGCTTATGATCTGAGAACACCATGGGCATGGTATGTTACTTAATGGCTTTGAACATTTCACTTCATTCAGGGGAGATTAAAAATCTGTCAATTCTTTGAGGCTTGGGAAAGCTCCTCCACTCTTGATCAGGTGTACTGTGCTCCTGTAGTAGAGGGTCAATCAACTCCGATTCTAGGATGATGTTTGAGAAACCCCTCATGGCATGTTGTTATCAATCTTTGAGAGAAGAGAAGAGGAGAAAGAGAAGAAGGTACAATGTATGTTGTTAAGCTAGTTTGGATACTCTTACCAAAGGTCGATTCCCAGGATGTTAGAGGCAGCGATATGTTCATCTGATAGTCACATATTGTATACCTGAATGATATGATTACAACTGAAACATCCTTACGGCTTCCTCCGAAGGGCAATTCCAACTAAGAAGTAGGAAGTATAATAGGAAATATGCGAGCAGTCATCAGTCCCTGATCTTGTCTACAGGAGATAGTTAACCATTTTGTAAGCTTCTTTTCAGTGCGAAGTTAGCTTGTATCGTTCCAGCACCCGTCTTTATGCAAATTATTTACATATATTTGCCTTATTTTACTGTGTATCTCCTCTACTTGATGAAAAAAAATGAGTTCCTTTCTCTTCAGTTCTGGATTTTGTTTCTCTCATTAACATTTTTCCTTTTTCATTGTCATGCTTTCTTTGAAAAGGCATATTGCTTGTATCGGCAAAATAAATTGGAGGAGGCTTTAGAGTCCTTGAACGGGCAAGAAGGAAGTACTGAGTCAATGCTATTGGAATCTCAGATTCTGTATCGATTAGGAAAGATGGGTGCATCTGTCGATATTTATCAAAAGCTCCCAAAGTCTACGATAGATTCCTTGGAGATAAATCTTGTTGCCGGTCTGGTTTCTGCTGGAAGGTCTTCTGAAGTGCAGGGAACCTTGGATTCACTGAGAGTTAAAGCAACTAGCAGTTTTGAATTGGCTTACAACACTGCCTGCTCTTTAATTGAAAGGGAGAAGTACAAAGATGCCGAACAGCTGTTATTGTCAGCTCGAAGGCAAGTTTGCTCTATTAAGCTCTTCATAACACCATGAAAGAATTAGATTCAGTTAGTCCTGACTTGTTTTATTTGTATGACTTTTATCCATTTTCTTAACAGTTGATGATGCACAATCTATGACTAGTAAAAACGCATCAGATATTTCCTTGCTTGGAAGTTATTGAGGGTTTAAGTTGGCATCAAGATGTACTTGCTTTAGCTATTGATATATTCTTGTCTCTATGAACTTAAGGAGAATCTTAACCATCTTTTATTTTCTTATTTGGGTTTAACTTTTTGTTGGCTTGTTAACCATTTAATAATGATAGACTGACAATTTAGAACTAGTCTAATTGAAAAGATGTGCCATTGCAGTCAAAAGTGCTTGTATGTTGGGGGTTAAAATGTCTGCAAAGCTTCTATATCTACTTATTTGGCTTATGTAAATGGAGTTTACAGTTCTTTATACGAGAAAGAAAGTTTCTTTAGCTATTCCAATTTTCAGGATCATGCAAATGATGCTTCTGTATCTTTGTTTGGTTATAATTGTTACTTGCCT
>NC_064292.1:10667940-10927724 GCF_019186545.1 Solanum stenotomum | reverse complement strand
GGGGGGATAGAGGGGGCATGTTTTATGAGGCTGTAAATCATTAGTTGTGTATATTGTAGGATGATTTCCTCTTTATATCTTGTACACAGTTGAATGCAGTTTATTAGTTGCTGCCAGAGATGTAGGACAAACTGGAATATCTGTTTATGAGATGTCACAAGGGACAAACTGCATTCTGGTCTATTCATTTGGAACAATCATAAAATGAAATTTTCTCTTCCTTCGTCTTTTTAAAGTTTATGTACTTTTAGAAGTCTCAAATCAAATGGGGTAAAATCTTCCACTTTAGAATTCTCTGTGAAACTTCCAGTTTTTGCATGAATGAAATGAGAATATAAAAGAAAGACGAATATCTTATTGTGGACATTGGAATGACAGAATTGGTCAGGAAGCACTTATGGAAGAGAATTTAGCTGATGATGATGTTGAAATTGAATTGGCACCTATAGCTGTTCAAATTGCATATGTACAACAGGTAAATTATCTTATGACATGAGTTTGACTAGCCTTCTTTTGCTTTGATAAGTTGCAATTATGCAATTTTTTTTTTCTCTCCAGATTCTAGGAAACACCCAAGAGGCTGTTGCATCGTATACTGATCTTGTCAAAAGAAATTTGGCTGACGAGTCTTCACTTGCGGTGGCAGTAAATAATCTCGTTGCTTTAAAGGGTCCTAAAGATGTCTCTGATGGCCTAAGGAAACTTGATAAGCTAATAGAGAAAAGTGATGGACCAGAGAAGTTCCAGCTTGCACGTGGACTAGACTTGAAGCTCTCACAGAAGCAAAGGGAAGCAATATATACCAATAGGGTGCTGCTGCTACTTCATTCTAATAAGATGGATCAGGTATATTATCTGAGATTTACATTGTTTGCAATGGTTCTCCTTTTAACATTTGATGCATTAGAAACAAGGTGAACCATGATAGACATCCAACTGCTACTGTTTATTCCCGGAGTCTTTTTCCACTGTTTATTTTTGTCATTGGATTGTTACAGGCTAGAGAACTTGTTAGTGCTCTACCTGGGATGTTCCCTGGTAGCTTGATGCCTGTACTTCTTCAAGCTGCTGTACATGTGAGAGAGAACAAGGCTGCTAAAGCTGAAGAAATACTTGGACAGTATGCAGATAAGTTTCCTGACAGGTCCAAGGTTATCCTGCTTGCAAGGGCTCAAGTTGCTGCAGCTGCTGGCCATCCGCAGATAGCAGCCGATTCCTTAGAGAAAATACCTGACATTCAACACAAGCCTGCAACTGTTGCGACCATTGTTTCTCTCAAGGAACGGGCTGGTGATACTGATGGTGCTGATGCTGTGTTTGATTCCGCAATCAAGTGGTGGTCAAATGCCATGACTGAAGACAATAAGCTCAATACCATCATGCAGGAGGCTGCTGCTTTCAAGCTCAGGCATGGAAGGAAAGAGGAGGCAGCACGCCTTTATGAGCAGCTAGTGAAAAGCCATGGAAGTATTGAGGCTTTAGTTGGATTAATCCAGACTGCAGCCCATGGTGACATTGAGAAAGCAGAAGCTTATGAGAAGCAGTTAAAACCACTACCTGGTTTGAAAGCAATAGATGTCGACAGTTTGGAGAAAACTTCTGGTGCCAAGCATGCCGAGAAAGGCCCGAATGCTGGTGTCACTGAAACATACGAAGCGAAGAGTAAGGATAAGGCAAAGAAAAAGAGGAAGAGAAAGCCAAAATATCCAAAGGGGTTTGACCCAGCTAATCCAGGACCTCCACCTGATCCAGAGAGGTGGCTTCCCAAGAGGGAGAGGTCTAGTTACAGACCAAAGAGAAAGGATAAGAGAGCAGCTCAAGTTAGAGGTTCTCAAGGTGCAGTGGCTAAAGAGGCAGCGAGCAATAGCGATACAAAATCAAACCAGCCAGCTAATCCAAAAGGAGGCTCTCAGAATGCAAGCACTGTGCAATCAAAGGTTTCATCCAAATCTTCCAGGAAGAAATCAAGGAAGTAATCCAACAACAGATAACCAATGTTTCTTTGTTATTGTTTCGGTGGATTCTTTTTGCCTGATTCATTTAGCATTTTTGTTGTACAACACGAGTTAGTCTCGGAGATGTCCATTTATCTATTGGTAACTTTTTGTAGTTTTTCATACATAAGGTTGTAGGGGAGGGGCATTGTTGCTTGCATCTGAAGTTAACCTACCTTAATCAGATTTGGAAAGGTCTCATTTACTTGGTTCTGTTAGGTCTAAACTATTTAGGTTTGTGGCATCAATGGATGGATGAGCTATTTTGTTACTTCTTTTTCTCCCTTTATACTCTGTTCTGGAGGCAATTGTTTCGTACCATGGTAGTGTTATTTTTATATCTTGTACTTCTTGCTGTCTAATCTGCTGGGGATGTGTATTATTATTCCCTATGTGGAAGGAAGTCGATTTAACTAGAGAACATTAGCCTTCTATTTCCACACTTAGTTCTGTGAACTTGAACAAGATTGAAAAAGTAATCTTTTACTTTTGTAGAAGGAATATCTTATATTAATAAGAATTCTTGGTGATTGTTGCAAGTAGCAACTAGCCAGGGACAATAGATATTAACAGAAATAGAAGTAGAAGGAACAAGAATCTACAAGAGTAACTATGTCTACTAGTATGGAAGGATAAGTGAGATTGTACTAAACCATCTACTAAACTTTTACCTTATTTCGTATTCTCCATAATATTTTAAGGTTGTGTCATTGGTAAGTTAAAGTTACACTATGATTTTTTAATCATTTCTCTTCAATATATCTTTATCTCAATTGAAATCATTTCTAGCCACTCTCACACATTTATGCTGAGATAATCATGCCTTTCCTCTTCGCATGTTTTCCTCCATTAGATGTTTTTGTATCACTTAAAATTTTCATTAAAGCTAAATTTAAGTAACGGTTGAAAAAGTCCCCTTTAGTTGGATATCATGATAAAGAGACCTTCCTCTCCATTATTTTTGAAGCAACAGTTTTATTACTTAGGGTTAATTGGGACATAATTGAACTTTTGAACTTTGAAGTTTGATTTGAAATTAGATTGATTTAAAGTTAAAATTTTGTTTGAATATGCAATTTGAATTCTTATATTGTATTTTTTTTCTTCTTATAAACATAAATCCTCCATAATTTGTGAAAACTATCTCCACTTCTTCAACTCTTATACAATTTTACCAAATGAGCAAATCATAGTTCATAAATAAGATATCAGAATATCCTAACGTGCCGAATTAATAAATCACACGTCTCTATGTTCCTTTTATAAATAAATATTTGCAAGTACATACTATTTCAAATTTTTAGATACACATAATTTTACAAATATTCATTGGTTCAATAAATTAACAATATCAGTAATTAACTATTCTTTGATAAAATATTTCTCTGTGGTGTAGACAATCTTCACGTCGAGTATAAGTCTTTTTTTTAATATAAAATATAAGCTTATGAATCAAGTTTTTTGTTTAAAATTTTTTGTAATCACATTACAATATTAAATCCTATATTTTGAAGAATTTGATATTAAATTTTATAGTAAATAAATGCTCATCTAAAATCAAACTTGAAATTAAATTTTCAAACTTTATTAAAATATTAATCCTATTTTTTTGAAGAATTTGAAATTAAAATTTTATAAACAAATGCTCATCTAAAATCAAACTTGAAGTTAAATTTTCAAACTTTATAGCCAAACTTTCCTTCTATGAATCCTTGCCTTATATGCCTTGTGCCTCGCAAAAACTCTTCTTTTATCTTATTTCATTTTATATGACAGGTTATTATTAAAGATTCAAACAATTTTTTATTCGTGACTTCTTTAATTATATTTCAAATTTATTTTAGTTTTAAAAATCAAGTAATTTGGAGTACTCGTAAGTTTTTCATGTTATCAAAGAATTTAAAAAATTAATGTCTAATTATATGCTTTCAATTAAACAATCGATTTTGTACTTCAAAATTTTCTCCTCGAAACATATGGAGAACTATTATCACAAGAAAATGACAAAAATGATCCTTTGAGGGCACTGAATAATTTTCATTAGGTAAGTTTTAAAACTTTTTTCTATCACCTTTCATTTTTATCAAATATTTAACAATTTATGCTTATTAAATTTGATAGAAATAATGAAAAAAAAGGATTTATCTTTAAATATCAAGAAAGTCTTATTAAAAAAATGCAACATAGAGTTGCACTATAAAACAAAACAATATAAAAAGTTGCAAAAATTACACCTAAAAAAAATACACTAAATTTTGAAATAAATGAAAAATAACACAAAATATGAAAATTGACCTCTAAATTTGAGTTACGCTAATCCCCATAGTTACATCAAATCTAACTTCTTTTTTTTTAATGAATATTTGACGAAAATTAAAAATATTAACTTTTGACAAACTTTAACGTCTACTCGAACACTCACTATGTTAACTAGTGGGGTTAATATAGCAAAAATGGGTTAATTTAGCGGGTAATTACAATCCGACCCGACCCGACCTGACTTCGGATAAATTCAGAAGCAGTGTGTTTTGTTTCTCTATGGGGGTGAAAATGGCGGCATCATTCAGATGGGTGTTACAGCTACACAAGGACGTACCAAAAGCAGCAAGATTCTACTCAGAGGGCTTGGATTTCACCATTAACGTCTGTACCCATAGATGGGCTGAGCTCCAATCTGGGCCTCTCAAACTTGCTCTCATGCATTCATCAACGTATTTCTCTCTCTCTCTCTATCTCTTTCTTGCCAAATTTCTTGAATTATTATCTAATCAGTTGATTCTGGATGAAAATGTGTTAAATTTTGGAGTTTGGGTTATGGGGTTAGGTAGTTTACTGTGCTTATATTTGAAGTTTAGTGTTTTTCTCTATAAAATTTCAGAATTTTTATTCATTAAATGTGTATCTTTCCCTTGCTAATTGTGCTTGAATACTCATCCAAAATTTTATTATTCAGAAAGATGTGTTGAAGTTGTCATTCTTTGGGTTTAAAAGTTAGGATCTTTTAGTGTTTCTCTACTTTCAAGCAGTTGATTGTTTGTTGATCAACATGTTATAATGTCCTCATTTTTGGCTTCTGTCATTAGGTAGTTTTGTATCTTATATTGAAGAGTGGTTTTCGACAATTATAATTCCCATTTCTCCTCATATCAAAATGGTGAGAGTATACATTTTTAATTTTTTGATCAAAGTTCACTTAGTTTGAATATTGGGATGCAGTTGGAGTGGACAGTTCATCACTTAGGTGCGTTCGGTACGGAGGAAAATACTTTCTAATATTTTCATGTTCAGTTTCTCTAGGAAAACAAGTTCCTTAAAATGAGGAAAATGACTTCCCTAGTCACTTAATCTTTACCCCACCCCCGTAGCGCCCCATCCCCACCATCCCATCCCCCATAGTGTTTGTCTAGATCATATACAAATACTTTTAGGATAATATTTTTTACTTACGTACAAATATAAGAAAATAAGTAAGAAACCTACTTATTTTTCTCAAGAACGTTTTCCAATAAAATATTTTCCATGAGAGCCAATTTCCTTCATATCAAACACACCCTTAGAGTTGAAGGCAGTTTTGAGGAGCAGTTCCGATATGCATATTTTGGAGTATTTATCTAGAGAAATAGTAGATGCTTTAGTGGGAAGAAAGAACATATGTCTTAAGAGTCCTTCTTGCTGTGTAAGAAGAAAATAATAACTGATTTGTTTCTTTTTCTGAAGTTATGTACTCCTTCAACCTATATACGGAACAAAACTTCCTTGTACTACTGTAGTACCTCCTTGGAACATATTTAATACAAAATTACCTTTTTCAAAATTACTTTGGAACATTGGGAGTATTTCTTTGGGTGGCTGCTGACGGGTGATGTAACAGGAAAGCCATATGAGAAACTCTAGCAGCTCCCAATCATTGGTTGAATTTCAGGGATTTTGAGTATGTTCTCAATGCATCCGTCGAGGTCTTTCTCTTGTTGGATGCTTATCTAAAAAGTAGTTTTAGGTGCTCAAGATAGTTGTCGTGTTCTTATCTTGGGCTTCTAGGATTGATATTTAAGTGTGCTGGAACAAAATTTTAATGATGTCACTTACTGAGGGTGATTTTCTAGAATTGATGTTGTCATCTTTTCAAGATGTATGGTTTTATATGTATCTTTTCCCTAGCTAATTTTATATTGAGTACTCTGCTCAAAATGGTTTGAGCTACCTTAACTATCCGCCTATGCCATAAATATTTGATTGAGGATCAAGATCTATCGAGATTCTCATTTTGGTATTGGGAGTTGAGCGTGCTTATACTAATTTTGTAATGCAATTCATACTAGGTGGCTTTGAGAACTTGCTCTGGTCATAATCTTTTTTTATAGGAAGTAGGGTGCTTAAGGAAGTTACATTAATTGTTTCGATTTAAATTCTCACTTTGCTACCTAATCCTAATGTGCTAACAATTTTGCTAGTGGCATGGCTTTTTAGATCATTGGTTCATATCTTTACAAAAAGAAGTATTTCTTTAGTAATAGTTAATTGGATTAAAATTTTTTTTAACATCATAATGAGTCACATGTGCAATGCTGGTTTTTTCTTCTTTTTTTTGATCGGTGAAAGATGAATATATAGATAAACAACATCAAGTAAGTGGTGAGGAGAATGTACAGAATAACCACACTGCAGGTTTTGTTATCTGCTAAAAAAATCTAACATGACTCCTTGTTCTCAAAGATTCTAGTGTTCCTTTCCTTCCAGATTGTCCACCAGATAGCTGTTTGAATCATGCTCCATAACCTGATTGACGTGTTTCCTAGACCTTTTCTATGCTAGCATGACAAAAAATCCAAGGTAGAATAGGGCATTGTCAATTTAAGGCCGAGGACGTTGAAGAAAAAAATTGCCATAATTGGGAGGTGAATGAGCAGTGGAGGAAGATGGTTGGCGTCTTTTAACTGATGTTCGCAGAGTGAGCATCTGCTGCATCAGATTATCAGACCTCTTTTTTGCAGATTGCACTGTGTTAGAACTGCTTCTTTTGTTACCAACCAAGTGAAGCACATGACCTTGGAGGGGGCTGCACTTTTCCAAGGCCAGGAAGAGTTTAAATCACTATAACTGGAGAGAAGTAGGTAACCTTTTTTGACAGTGGATCTACCATCAGGAGCTCCATTCCATGACAACGGATCAGGCATATGAACAGGAATCACATACGAAGGAGCAATTCTTGCAGGAAATTTGTTTGTGAGGAGGAATAATAAAATCAAATTTTGCACTAGGCATTGTAAATTATGTCAAGTTTGGGTTCCAATCATTTTTCAATGATGTCAACAGGTACTCATTGAAGTTCCTTCCGAAGTATGATATACCATCATATCATATTAGCAATCTGACATTATGCTGGTGTTCTATTGAGGAATCACACGTTGCTCTGATAGGATAATTAGTTTATAGGCGTTGTAGATAATGATGCAAAGCAGCTCACTCAAGCTCCTTTGGGAGTAACTAATACTATGCTGGATATTTGTGGGCTACCAGACAGAAGACACATCTTGGATCAGATTCTTAAGCTGTAATGAGTGTTCAGAAAGTCTAGGAAGATCTAAGTTTTAACCACATCCATACATGCTTAAGTGTTAGAACATTCCAGTCCTTCTAGTGCAACTATGAACCATCTAGTATATGTACAAAGGCAAGTTCAGTGTGTATAAGGATGATTTGTCGTTTAATAGAGTTGTACATGTCAAGATAAGGTCAAGTTGTGATAAACCTCAGCTCTTACACCTTCACAGTCCTGGATATGCCTTAAGCTTAGTTTGTTTAGTTTGCATTCAGACATATGGTAGCCTTGTTTGATATCCTTTGCGTACTGTATTCTGCTTCATTTTCAGCCATTTCTCCTCTATCCAATCATCTGTTTCTTAATTAGTTCTCAGGAGCCGAGAATGTGTGTGATGAGCCTATGGTCCTTTTTCCTTTTTGTTCTTTTGTCTTAACTTTATGCACTAGCCTTCACATTGTTGCCAGCTGTTACTTCAAGTTTTTGTCTGCAGCTCAAACTCATACATGAACTATGACAATTGTCTGTCTTTGCTTACTGAGTAAAATTATTTTGCATCAATCGGTCACTTTTTTCTTTTGTGATTCTTCTTCTTGTTATTGAACATCATACAGCCAGTTAACTGCTAACATTAGTTTTACAGCGACATTGTTGTGCAGAAGGGATACTCATCCCTCCTATCCTTTACAGTTGGTGATATAAACAACTCAGTGACCAAGCTAATGGCTTTAGGGGCTGAGTTGGATGGCCCCATCAAATATGAAATCCATGGAAAGGTAACCAAAATTTCATAAGGTTGCTCTTCTCCTTTATTGTTGCTTCTAAGCATTAGTATCACTGTTATTGTACTAATATCATTATTGAATAATCAGAACTATTGCTCTAGTTGCTAGCTGTGATTTATGTTTACCAATTAGGCATTCTATTTTTTCCCTTTTTAGCCGAGAAAGTGATAGCAAATTCTGCTGTCAACTAGCAATAGATTGCCGGTCAACAAATATAAGCAAACCACATAGATATGAACCATTCCACATCGAGAAGCACAGCAAATTTCACATTTTGGGGTATGAAGGAAAACATTTTCCGGAAAATGTTTTCCAATTTTCTCATGTTTGGTTGGGTTAAATGTTTTGGAAAATGTTTTTCAAATCAACTCATTTTCCTCAAATTTAAGGAAAATAACTTCCCTTCAAAACTTAAGGAAAACATTTTCCAAACTCTCTTCCAACTTTCAATTAAAAAAAAAAATTGTTGAAAAAATCAATTTATTTTGTCCCTACACTCAAACCAACCCCCCAACCACCCCCACCCTCCAAAAAAAAAATTTTANTTTCCAAGAAAACATTTTCTATGGAAAACATTTTCCTTCATACCAAACACACCCAAAATGTGAAATTTGTTGTGCTTCTCGATGTGGAATGGTTCATATCTATGTGGTTTGCTTATATTTGTTGACCGGCAATCTATTACTGGTTTATGCTTGTTATTTACATATTGATTCAGAATTTTGTTGTGCAATCAGCATCGGTTTCTCCCCATCGTTTATGTTCATGAAAGCTGACTATCTCATACTGTATATGGTTCTCCTAGGTTGCTGCCTTGAGGTGTGTGGATGGGCATATGTTGGGTCTTTATGAACCGTCCTAAGACTTCTTTGAGACGACTGCTTGCAGGTAAACGAAATTGCAACTTGTATTACCAAGGCAAATTGGATGCTTGACACAAATTTTGCATAAGAGAAATTTGACTCTTGTTCATGGAGGTGAAACACAAGAAGATAAGAGGAGATAGTCATTACTCATTAATGTACCAATTGTTTACAGCAAGAGACTACCATTACAGTAGTAGAATTCCTACTGTGGATTTCAGTTTCATCCTTTTTGTAATGCAGATGCATGTCATGATGGTATTAAAAATCCTTCATACAAGTGAGTCTTTTCAAGTAATTTGGGTAGGTTCTCTACCAAGCTTGTATAAGGGGTTTTCCATCATTAATATACTAGTTCAGTGTAGCACGTGTGTCTCACTTTAATTAATAATAAATGTGTATAGAAAGAACAAATTATTGTGGGTCTGTTATATTATTAAGTATAAAACTTTTTAAAAATAACATTAAATTTTGAAGATAAAAAATGTACTTCAAAGAGGTACATGATAATTGATAACTTACCATCACACTACCAGCTAAGGAGCAAAATAATTTTACTCAGTAATTGATGAATTTACTCAATAAATACTTAGCTTGCAACAAATTAACAGTACTAATAGTGTTTATGTATATCACTCGTATGATGATTTTTATGTTAGTAGTCAACTTACTTTAACAAAATCTATTGACCTTTATTTTTAAAAAATAATTCTAACTATCAAATCATCTAAATCGCTAGTTATTTTCTTACTTTCGGTGGAGGGGGCTTGCCTCTCAACCTATTTTTCCAAAAGATGGTAAGGGGGGTTGAGAGGCGTATTCAAGATTTTGAGATGATGGGTGCACTATTACGAAAAAGTGAATCTAAGATGTAAATTTTGATTGGTTTGACATTTAAGTTCTTATCACTGAAAATCATTAAAATTATAGGTCCACCAATTTAGAAAGGAAAATAAATCAAGATAGATAAAAGATTCATATTTCTAACCTGACAGAGGTGCACCAAATCCCCTCACCTTCCCATTGAAGAGGTCTTGGAGAATGAAGAAATAAAGAAATCAGGAAAAAATAAAGTACAATATTGCAGTTTTTTGTTAATTTTGCTACAGACAAAAGGCTGACTTTGAATTCAGTCACACACAATACATTTTTAACTACATTACCTCTTTCTAACTATCAATTACCTGACTGAGTAATCACAGCTGATTCACCATTAAGTAACTGAACTCTTCCTGATATGGCAACTGTTAAACAATGAGCTATCACTCACCATGTGATTAGTAGCTCCACTATTAACTATCAATTGTGGATGTGCTAGTTTAAGCTAAGACATGTGAAATAGTACGAAGTTCAGGTGGTAATACAAGTGTGTGGTTAGCGTAGTAGTCCCTTGGCAGGCTCTTTGTACAAGAACCATAGATATTTCATTGGTTCATAAAAATAAAGACTAAACTAATCAAAGATTTCGAGGACAATCGACTGTATTACATAAGTTAACTCCTAAAACACGTGAAAATTAACTGATGAAAATGGGAGCAAGACGGGGAAGAAAGATATTTACCTTATAATGCTAAATTTAACTTACTTTATCATACCGTATTTAATCATTTCTTTCTACTTTTATCATGCTCCATCGAGCATTCTTAAAATTTCTTGTGCTTTTTATACTTTTATTTTGTAATGTTTTACTTTATTTTTCACTTTAAAAAAAAATTAAATTAGCATCCATTCAATCACATATTACTATGAAAATCGTCAATATTTTCTAAAAGTGTGTAAGAATAGAGTTGCATATTCAGAAGATAAATAAATAGCATCGTCAATTTTTTTAGTTCATATAGTTCAATTTACTAGGTTAGTCATAATTTATAAAAAAGACAAATAACGAATAAATCAAATATGTTTAGTTTCCATCTCTCTAAAATAGAATTAAAAAAATAAAAGAAATTTTATGAATTCTATAAATTAATATTTTTGAAAGGATGTTGACAATATTTAAGTTTCTTCATTCAATTACATCTAATTTACCTTTTTTAAAAAATAATTATATTTCTCTCTCAATTTCTAGTTAAATATAATTCATCATTTTTTAAAAGAGTTATTCAAGTTAGTATATGAAAAAAGAGTTACATTGAAACAAAATGAATAATAGATATAAAAAGAATAAAAAAGAAGAAGAAAAGAATGTGTCTAATAAATTTAAACAAAAACAAAATAAAAAGAAGAAATGGAACAAAAGGAAAAAATAATGAAAAAGAAGAAGAAAGTCTAAGCCCAAAAGTTCCATTTTCCAAAGCATTTAAAGGGGGGGGAAAATGTTGTCTATGGGATTCAAACCTGTGACCTAGGGGGATTTGTTGAACCACTTATCCACTGAGCCAAACCTATACTTTATTTTCAGGAGGTTCATTTTAATATATATATACGCATAATCAGAATTTGATGCTGTAATTTTTTGCCGAGGGGCTTCGAGTGAATCCCTAGGGTCCACCTAGGTCCGCCCTTGGCTTCAATCATTGAACTACCATCATCAAATTGATGTCCAGACAAAACCTTCTGACTCTCATCTTGAATGATCATCGCGTAGCATTGATTAATAGTTAGAATAGGGTTCATCATGAGGATTTGGCTACGAGCCTGATTATTGAGCCCCATGAGAAATTGTACAAGTCGTTACCTCAACAAACCATCAATATAATCCTTCCATGTTGACAATCACAACAAGAAAGTGCGGTGTAATTAAATCAATTCATCCTATAGATCCTTTTAACTTCGAGAAATACACAACAACAGGGGAAACATTTTGTGTCAATATTGCAATTGCTTTATATAGATGATAAATCCTTGACATTGTCATATCGCTCCTTCAAATCACTATACTATCATTTAACAAGTTCCTTATATTTTTTACGATCCATGAAATCACCATCACATTACATCAAGCCCAATCCTACTTCTCAGATTTAGTTATAAAATCATCTCGCTTGATTGTACCATCTATGAAACCCAATTTATTTCTAGTTAACAAATGCAAATCATATTGCTCGACTCCAAAGTGTATAATTCTCCATTCCTACAAATTGAATCCCAATTTACACACCACCACCAACGTCCATAGAGGATAGAAATAGATGATGATTATGATTGTTCCTCGCCGCTATTGAAGTATATTCCCAGAATTACATATACTAATCTCTCAATCCTTCGACATATTCACCAGAAGGACCATATCAAAATATCAACAGTCCATACAATTTGATGTATGAAACAGGGAGAATTGAGAATTTTTCTTGTATTGCATAATGAAAATTGAAACTGATTTTGTACATTTCAGTGTATTTATACTACTAGTACCTAGCTAACCTTCTCTTAACTTATTGTACATCTAATACAATAACTAACTAACAGAAAATATCTAACCACTAACTATGTGACAGCTGTATGCATAACAATCTTGACAGCTCAGCTCAACTCTAACTCACTTATCCTCTATATGCTTAATAAAAACTTAATACATGAATAAACTAGTTAATCATATATTAGGTTGAGCATTATACACTAACGAAATGGGTTCTTAGTAATATCCAAGAATCTAAAAACTCTTCTTATTGAATTTAGGCTACCTTAGCTAAGGATGAGGCTAGTAAAGCGCCTACTTTACGGACAAAATTTTGAGCCCCAAATTTTTTAATAGTGTTTTATGATTTTAATTTCACTTGAAACAATATTGAATATTATAAAAAAAATGAAATTTTAATGAAAAATGAAAAGAAAAAAGAACTATCTAGTTTTTATCAAAAATATTTTATAACTTTGAATTAAACAATTCACTTTTTCATATTAATAAATAAAGTTTTTATAACAATATCTAAGGTAATGTATTGCAAACAAATGAGCAACCTTCTTATTATTGACTAGAATTAATTAATCCTTACTTTTATAAATTATCATATTATTATGTGAAGCTAAACACTTAATAATGCTACACAAAAAAGCAAGTTGTAGGTAAGAACTAAAAAAGATGATCTAAATTAATATCATTTTTATGTATATGTATAGATATTAAAACCTATTGTTATATTTAAGCTTTGGACCACTATATTTTTTGAAACTTCTTGCTCCTTACTAGCAACACCACCCAAACCTATGTCATATTAGTTAAATTATCAAACAATAATAAATAAAAAAATTAGGAATACATTTCTTACCAAATGTTCCAAGGCCACAAATGACAGTATAAAAAGGCAGAACGTGGGTTATATTTCTACTATATAGAAATTTCATGATAGGACGACCAAGGGCATTAACATGAAGAGGAGGACGACCAAGGGTAGAATAGTAACTTCACACGATTGAGAAAAAATCTACTGAACAACATAGACAAGGACACATATCTAGACTATACTAGAAACACAAGGCTTTGAATTAAAGGTGACATTAAGGTGTCAAAATAAGGGGGGGGGGGTGACATCAGTCTTAATTATTGAGTGTATGTGACAATTATGTGATTAATGATTAAGGATTGTGGAGTTGCCCTCAAGTTTATAAGTTGACAGTTTGGCCCATTAAATTAAATGAGGGGTAAAAGGGTAAATGACTAAAAATTCCTCTTTAAATGAATGTTATTGAAAATGGGAACTCATATGAGATTTATGATGGCATATGAGCATGTTATGAGTAGGAGAATGTAGTTCCTCCTTGAACATAACTAAACATGATAATGTCATGCATATGGATTGATAAATGTAGTTCCTACTTCCTTATATTTGCATTGACTATGTTGTATTGGAGTTAAAGTTCCTCCTTTTTGAAATGATGCTCATTGTGTATGGTGTGTCTTTGAGATTGTACATCACTTTGATGATTACATGCTTGTTGGGCTGCTGGTTATGAGACTTTGATTCATTAAGATGTTTTAAGTGTCATTCGGGGACGAATGTTCCCAAGGAGGGGATATTATAATGCCCCGTACGAACTAGTAAGACCTAGCTATGGCTTGACTAAATCTAGTAGGTGGAATTAGAGCCTCACATGTTAGTTTATAGTTGGAAACTTGTTTAAATGATGAAAACTGGCTTTTGAAGTTAGTTTGAGGAGATTGGAGGTCAAACGTCAATAAACGACTATAACGTCCGGAAACTAGTCATTTGAACTAGTGAGTTGAAGGGGTCTTGTCGTTGAAGTTTGGAGTGTTGTTTGAGGGTGGAAACTTGTAGAAATGGCTCTAATACTTAGATGGACATGTTTAGGGGTTAAACGTCCGGATACGACTCCCCAAATACCATTTGAGGTGTCTTTGAGGAGGACCCCAAAACAGTGCCCCAAAGCTGCCTGGACAGCATGGTTTGTTTCTATTGGTGGTGATCTACGGAGGCAAACCACGCCCCGTAGATCAAACCACGGTCCGTGGATGGACCTTTTGGTTCCATACTTAGAATTTTTATGAGCCTGCAGCATTTGGACCCTCAGTCCCAAACCACGGAAGCCATCCACGGCCAATAGATTGATCTACGGTCCGTGGAAGGCCAATCGTAGATGAGACTGTTTGTTGGCAGTTTTTAGTTAAGTTGAGGTTTAGTGTTTTAATTAGTTAATTAAGTAGAGGGTTAAGGGAGGTCGATTAGGTGGTTAATTAATGGCTTATATAAGGTTATAAGTCCCTTAACTAATCCATTAATTTACCACAAGCCCAAATCAAAACCCTATTTCCCTTCCCAAAGTCTTCTCTCCTAGAACACCATTGAAGACCAATGAAGAAACCAAACTAGGGGCTTGAAGATGGAGTCTTTCTCTTAGGATTTTCGTGGGTTTCTACACCTAAGGTATGTTGGTTTTCATCCTTGGGTAGTTATCACCAAGGAGCCCTCTCAAAGTCTTTTAACTCAAATTCTAGAAATCTTCAAAACCTAGAGTTTCAACTCAACCCCATGGATTCCTTTCAAAGTTGTTCTAAAAGATTGATTTACGTTTGTTATGGATTATATTATTGATTTAAGATGATTTTAACTTGAATTCCAAAGAATCCACGAGGTTTCCCCCAACCCTAGCTATGTCTTTTCTCTACAATATGAATGTGATTAGAAGTTGATTCAATTGAATGAATAGTAGTTGATTATGATGTAATTGCATGATCTAAGTATGATTCTACATGCATTCTTGATTAACCTATGAATCTAAGATGAAATTGACATGATCTAGGTTTATCTCATAAAGAGGTAAATTGAGGGGTTAGATGTGATCTTTTAGGATTAATGATCTTCTTGTTTAATTGCCTTATATTAGATCACCTAGACATGAATTGATCATGATGAATCTTTTAGACCTAGACTAACCTGATTATGATCATATTGGTTATATTGTTGGTTTATGATGTTCTACTACTTAAAGTGCTAAATCGAAGATGATAGATTTGATCTTGACTCTTGGCTTTCAATGACAATCTATGGAGGTATGTTATGATGAAGTTATGGTGGAGGTGTTTACTTATCATGTATTCCTTTTATGAACGGATTGATCCACTTATGGTGGAGGTGCTTACTTGTCAATGTGTTTGTGGTGTGGAGATAAGGTCCCTCTTCCCTACAGCCCTAGGTATAACTAAGTATGATACGTTATGAATACGAATGATATGTTATGAACATGGTCGTGTTGGTATGTTGAATCGTATGTGGTGCTACTGTGGAAGGACCCTACCCACATATCCCCCTATATGAGTATATGATTCTCTACATGCCATGAATGACCAACTTGAATGATGAATGCATGTCTATTGAATGAATGTTAGATATGTGATTTACATGGTCAAAGATCCTTAAATGCAATATATGTGAATTGTGCATGTGTTGAGATATTGTGTACATGTTGTGACCCCCTTGAGAATGGAGGTGTCTATGATGTTAATGTTGTTGTTGTTGTGCCATTGTGAGGACAATCATGCGCGCACACACACTCTCCATGCATAAATATGAATATGATGTGTCTAGGTGTCAATTGAAAGGCTAGTTCTCATATGCACCTTTACATACTATTATACATGAAATGTACATGACCATGATGATACGACTAAGTACGATATGCTATGACTACACATGATAGGTTGATATTATGGTAGTATTATATGTTGCATGAAAGGCTTTTCTTATGAACATACTATGCATATAATATGAAAGGTTTTCTCATACTATGATATATGTTAAAGAATCTATGAGCTATTATGATATATGTTGGTTTGAGTGCCTAGTGCATTTTTCCATAAATATGACTTAAGTAAAGACTAAATGTTACTTCAAAGAGGGGAGTTTTTGCTTAGCATTGAGAGGATATGTGTCACTGTCACGACCCGGGAGCACCCCCTAGTCGTAACCGGCGTACTCGACCTCGAAGAGGTCTAATACAAGCCTCTTAGCATTCATTCATCGCATAGACACCAAAACCATAAGGAATTAAAAACTTTCTTCACACACGAAGATACTTTCAATAAATAGCAAGCGGAAGACTTTCTAGACTTTATACAATATGTCTCAAAACCATCTAATACTTGAATATAACATTGGGACTAAGCCCACTCAAAACTTAAGCAAATACTAGAGAGACATAAAAAGAACATGTTGGTTATTGCCCTCGAATCTATGAGGACTCACCAAGTCTTCATCTTCAACTCTTAAAAACCTATCAAGTAGCCATGACATATCACCATCTCCAAATCCCTACACTTTAGTCAAAAAGCGAAAGAAAGGGGTTAGCACAATTAAGTACTAAGTATGGAGACCATGCAAGAAAATATGCACAACGGACATTTACAAGAAATGTATGCTTTCATGTCCTTTGATAAAACCTTTCCTTTACAAGTATAAGAGACATAATACAAGTCAACATTAACATATTAGACCATAGCCAACCATACATATACTTAACATAAATCCATATACAACCCATGCTTAACTTTAGAAGGACACATGTCATTTCATTACCATAGGACCTCTACCTAATATAACCTTAAGACACACTTGAGTGAGACAAGAAGTGACCGCCCACACAATCCTCTTCAAGCACACTTAAGTGTTCCCCAAGATTACCTTAGATAAGGACTTTATAGGCAAAGTGCATAATCATACCCGATAGATAGCATATTAATGAGATGATATGTATAATGATGCTTACATAAAATAAATCATATTTAGTGGGGCATAGTACATGTGTGGTGAGTGACCATCAATATAGTATTTCCAAGGCCTACCACCCCCTTGGAGAGGCGAAAGAGGTACAAACCCCTCAATGTGGTTACCCGGGCCTACCACCCCCCGAGCTAGGGACCAAGGTACAAACCCCTCGATATGGTTATACGGGCCTACTACCCCCCGTACTAGGCAACCAAGGTACCAACCCCTCGATATGGTTATACGGG
This sequence comes from Solanum stenotomum, assembly GCF_019186545.1. Lineage (NCBI taxonomy): Eukaryota > Viridiplantae > Streptophyta > Magnoliopsida > Solanales > Solanaceae > Solanum > Solanum stenotomum. The sequence goes on along the minus strand of NC_064292.1, from coordinate 10,910,139 downwards.
CCTACTACCCCCCGTACTAGGCAACCAAGGTACCAACCCCTCGATATGGTTATACGGGCCTACTACCCCCCGTACTAGGCAACCAAGGTACCAACCCCTCGATATGGTTATACGGGCCTACTACCCCCCGTACTAGGCTTGGTCGACTCACAACACTTATATAGAGAAAACAATATACATGTGTCCATTTCATCATCATTTCAGTAATTATATAACCATCCGATTCATAGGACGTACATTGGACCTTCCATTTCCTAAGAATTCTATAAATGGGCATTTTATCAAACACAAGGTGGGCTATTGTTCATGTAAATGAAATCTTGTATTTCAAGAATACTAAGTCCAACCAATTCCAAAATCCATATAAATCAGCCCACCAACAACATACATATATATCAACCTTCATAATTTGATCATGGAAGCATGAAAACCATAAACATCACATAATAATTCCATTTCATGATAATATGCAAAATAGACCATAATAGGATGTGTAGTAGTAATTCCATAATTCAAGAGTTCATAAATAATCATAAGGACCCATAAACTTGAAGTAGAAATAGAGGATAAATGGTTGGACTTGTGGAAAGGAAGGTTTCCACAATCAAACCCACATACCTCAACTTGTTCACGAGTATATCAACCTTAGAAATACAATTACATAACTTATTTAACTTCTATTAGCTCAGTAATGTTGACGTAAAATAGGATCATCATCATAAGTAAGCCTAGCATGTACAAATACAACTATGCTCCCAAAACAGTGAATCTGGCCAGCCTAGTACCTCATGTTGCATCTTAGATTTGAAAAGGAAAATGGCAGAACTAGACTTTATAACCTTCATGAAAGATGTAGATACATCTCTTAGGGTTGCAAACAAACAAGGATCACCGCAAAATATATTTTGTACAAAAAGATATAGTCAAGACACTAGCCGCTGGTCATGCAGGATTTCAATTCTCGGAATCTGGGCAGAACTTGCCCTATGTTGCGTCCCATATTTCGTATCCATAACAGTTAAATTAGAATTTTACATAAACATAAAAGTTGTAGGTATACGAGTTAGCTTTCCAAATCATATTTATTCACTGCAAACTAAGTTCTAGAGCAAGAGATATGCCTAAAATACCAAACACTATCCAGCTCAAAAACAGGTTTCGTCACTTACATCCGAAAGGAATGCCATATCCTATCGATTCATATTCAACAAAGCTTCTAATGTATCAAGAAGAGGCACCTAAGTCTACCAAGTCAAGACACACATCACATTATAAAGATCCTTCACATTCCATCATCATCACATATGAACAATAATAGAGGACACACTTTCAATCACAATACAATAACACTTTAAACAAGATCACCTTGAGATCACATGAACACCTTTATATTCACAACATGATTGCCTTTACTTCATTTGATTCTCATTCAAGTCCTTCACATCACATTCACATATATGATATCATGTCAACACTTCAATTCCTCATATAATGCCTCCAAGGCCATAAACACAATACATTCAATAAGTAAACACCTCCACCATAAGTGGATCACACATCAATCTATCACAATTCTATATCAATTCTACCTTAACAATGAAGTTAGGTCCACTTACCCTTTTTCCCAAGCCACAATCACCATTCCTCAACTCTCCAACAATTCACAATAGATAAGCATAGATAATAATAGAAGTCAACTATTCAACTCAATCCAAGCATACTTCCATCATCATTCAATCATAAATAATAAACCCACTTCATAAGCCAACTTTAGGAAACTTGCCAAGACATGGGTTCATGGAAATTTCTTTCTTAAAACCATCAATAGACACCATTAATAACGTAAATCATCAAAAAAAATCATTTAATGCAAGAACCCATGCTTAGAATCGAAATTAGGATTTTTGTGTTTTTGGAAGAACTTTGAATCATTTGAATTGAGCTCCTTGAAAGGAAGAATAATCAAGGATAAAGGATCCCCATACCTCTAAGTTGAAAACCCACGAGAATTGAAGAAGAAAGAACTCAAAATCTTCAATCCTAGCTCCAACTTCTTCTTCTTCTTCTTCCCCTCTTCTTCTCTTCTTCACTCAAGAACCCTAACTCTTACTCTTTTAAAATGGAACAAAAATGATCCACAATCAGCCTAACACAATAATATAACCTCAAAAGAAAAGATTTGTGAAAAGACCAAAATGCCCTTAAATTTTCGGACGGACTCCTTGCTAACTGCCCAACTTTCAAAGGGCATAACTCGCTCATACGAACTCGGAATCGAGTAAACTCGGTGGCGTTGGAAAGATCGTTCCAAGGGCTTTCCAAACATAACTGGAACTACTACTGGATCATCCTGAGCTAGGAGTTATGACTGCTCAAAATTGGCCAAAAACTCACTGATTTCCCACACTTAACCAAATTTCCAGGTTCTAAACTTTTTCCAAAAGTGACTACTTCCAATTTCAAGCTACTTCATATTCATTTTAAATTGTCGGATGTAACACAATTAAAATGAAATTACATAAAAACCCCTCATAGAACCTCATTATAAAGTCAATACAAAGTCATAGGCTCTTGCTTAACCTATCATTTTCCGAGTCGTTACAGTCACGACCCGGGAGCACCCCCTAGTCATAACCGGCGTACTCGACCTCGAAGAGGTCTAATACAAGCCTCTTAGCATTCATTCATCGCATAGACACTAAAACCATAAGGAATTAAAAATTTTCTTTACCAAGAAAACATTTCATAAAAAAAATAGCAAGCGGAAGACTTTCCAGACTTTAGAGTACAAAATTCTTTCATAAAAAAAATAGCAAGCGGAATACATGATGTCTCAAAACCATCTAATACTTTAGAGTACAAAATTCGGGACTAATCCCATACACAACTTAAACAATACTAAAAAGACATAAAAGAACATATTGGGTATGGTCCTCGAATTTATGAGGACTCACCAAGTCTTCATCTTCAATACTTAGAAACCTATCAAATAGCCATGACATGTCATCATCTCCAAATCCCTACACTTTAGTCAAAAGGAAAGGAAGGGGTTAGCACAATTAAGTACTAAGTATGGAAACCATGCAAAAACATGCTAAAAAGGACATTTAGTTGAAAGTCATGCCTTATGCCATTTTAGTAAAACTTCACGAACATTGACATATTAGACATATTATAGAACATAACCAACATATAAGACATTCACCACATTATAGCCATACTCAACATTTTCACCACGTAAGTCATTTTATCATCCAAGGACCCTTATCTAAAGTTACCCTAAGACACACTTGAGTGAGACATGAAATGGCCGCCCATACAACCTCTTCATACACACCTAAGTGTTCCTCAAGGCTTCTATAGACAAGAACCATCATGCTTCAAGGTAACATACCAAGTAACTCACTTCATTAACATAAGCTATTCATTCAACAAATCATTTAGACAATAAGTCAACATTCTTCTTTAAAGTCACTTAGGACACATTTATGCATTTAAGGGACCTCACACTTTAGTCATATAGACTTAGAGAACTCATTTTAGCACCTTCAAAGGCTACTCGTGCCATGTGTAGATAACATTCCATACTACTACCAACACGGTGTAGAACCTATCAAGTAACTAGAGTTCACATTAAGGGCATCAAGGTCTACACTTAAAGATCCAAGTGTCAAAAATGCTTATAGCACCAATTTCCAAGAGATTCAATAACAAGACTCGCCTAATAGATACATCATGTCGTCACACCAAGCACAAGCAAGTATCAAGATGGGTCGACGCCCTGTATCAAGAAGGGTCAAAGCCCAATAATCAAGAGAACCAAGAACCATATTAAAAATGACTTTTTAGTTCATACTTAAAATGGACAACTTCCATTCATAAGACGGACTAAAAATCCAGAGTCAAGATGGCAAGTGATCCGAATCAAGAGGCATGCCAAGCGTGACAAAGTCACAGCCACAAGAAGGACAAGGTCCCAACAAGAGTGCTAGGTGATCAAACAATCCGTTCAAGTGGGCGAGTTACACGAGCATCTTTAATGCCTTAAATGATACCAACATGACAATGCCAAGTGACAAAAGTAACCAAGGTATCAAGATAACTCTTCAAATATACAAGAAAATAACAAGAGTACAAGTACAAGTTTATACACAAACCTCGGGCTTCAGCATGGAAACAGTCCGACAAGATATCAAGAATTCAAATCGTAGCCCGACCAACATATCAAGGTTCTCAGCTTGTACACGAGTATATATAACCTTAAAAATATACTTACATATCTTATTTAACTTCTATTAGATCAGTAATGTCGACGTAAAATAGGATCATCATCGCAAGTAAGTCTAGCATGTACAAATACAAATTTGCTTCCAAAACAGTGAATCTGTCCAGCCTGGTACCCCAAGTCGCAAGTTAGATTTGAACAGGAAAACGGTAAAATAATCTGTCCAGCCTGGTACCCCAAGTCGCAAGTTAGATTTGAACAGGAAAACGGTAAAATTAGACTTTATAACCTTCATGAAAGATGTAACTACATCTCTTAAGGTTGCAAACAAACAAGAATCACCACAAAATACATTTTGTACAAAAAGATATATTCAAATCACTACAGCTGAACATGCAGGATTTCAATTTCCGAAATCTGGGCAGAACTTGCCCTATGTTGCATCCCATATTTCGTATCCATAACAGTTAAATTAGCGTTTTACATAAACATAAGAGTTGTAGGTATACGAGTTAGCTTTCCAAATCATATTTGTTCATTGCAAACTAAGTTCTAGATCGAGAGATATGCATAAAATACCAAACACTACCCAGCTCAGAAACATATTTTGTCACTTACCAAAAAGAAGTATGTGTCTCGAATTCCAGCCAAAAGAACCAAGTTTTCTCTTGTGATTTTGAAGAACAATCTGTTTAGATAGGTTTCTAAGGTTCTAAGGCTTAAGGAAAACGAAATTACTAAAGGAGGGGTGAACAAATATAGTCAAACAAGTGATGTTTATCCCTTGGGCAGCTGTCCTTCAAAGGTGCTGCCCAAAATTTTGTGTGCTGCCCAAAATGCATACATATACACCTATATATATATATTCCTCATCTCATTTTAAAGTTATACATAATTCCAATTAAAATATTACCTAAACACCTCATCACAATCCTTTGCATCACATTCATATATATGATATTATGTCAACACTTCAATTCCTCATATAATGCCTTCAAGGCCATAATCATAATACATTCCATAAATAGACACCTCCACCATAAGTGAATCACACATCAATCTATCACAATTCTATATCAATTATACATTAACAATGAAGTTAGGCCAACTTACCCTTTTCCAAAGCCACAATCACCATTCCTCAACTCTCCAATAATTCACAATAGATAAGCATAAATAATAATAGAAATCAACTATTCAACTCAATTTAAGCATAATTCTATCATCATTCAATCATAAACAATGACCCCACTTCATAAGCCAACTTTTGGAAATTTGCAAAGACATGGGTTCATGGAATTTTCTTTCTTAAAACCATCAATAAACAACAATAATAACATAAATCATCATTAAAAATCATTTAATGCAAGAACCCATGCTAGAACCGAAATTAGGACTTTGTTGAATTTTTGAAGAACTTTCAAAACACTTGATTTGGCTCCTTGAATGGAAGAGGAATCAAGGATAAAGGATCCCCATACCTTAATCATCCAGAACCAAACAAAATTGAAGAAGAAATCAGTAGCCACCATCTACTCTAGCTCCACTTCTTCTTCTTCTTCTCTTCTTTCTCTCTTCTTCTCTTCTTCACTCAAGAACCCTAACTATTACTCTTTTAAAATGGAACAAAAATGATCCACAATCAGCCTAACCCAACAATATAACCTCAAAAGAATTGATTTGTGAAAAGACCAAAATGCCCTTAAATTTCCGGACGGACTCCCTGCCAACTGCCCAACTTTCAAAGGGCATAACTCGCTCAAACGAACTCGGAATCGAGCAAACTCGGTGGCGTTGGAAAGATCGTTCCAAGGGATTTTCAAACATAACTGGAACTACTCCTGGATCATCCTGAGCTAGGAGTTATGACTGCTCAAAGTTGGCCAAAAACTCACTGATTTCCACACTTGGCCAAATTTCCAGATTCTAAATTTTTTTTTTCCAAAAATGACTACTTCCAATTTCAAGCTTCTTCATATTCATTTTAAATTGTCAGATGTTACAATATGTATATGAGATAGGATCGCTTCATAAAGGAGGGAGGTTTCCACAAAAGGGGTAGATGGAAACTACAATACTATTAAGTATAAAGAGGGTTTCTAGGAGCAATCTCCTTATCCCTTAACTATGTGCCAAGATAGGATTGTTAGCTAGGGGATCCACGTAGATTCTATAATGTATGTATGTTCTACCTTGGCAAGTAGGGACTCTCTTTTCTGTGTGGGAGGAAGACACCGGATTCCATGTAGCTCACATAGTCTATGTCGGTTATGAAAAAATCTCCCAATGTTGTAAGAATGAACTAAGATATGAAAATGACTTATGAATGAGGACATGGGCTCTAACTAGGGTTTCTTGATAGATACTACTTAGTATAGGTAAGGGTACGGGACTTTACCTATACATTGCACAAGTGGGTCTTAATAGGAGTTCTTGTGTGAGTCCTATATGTACGATAACTTATGAATGTATGGCATAGAATGATTAAGAATGACTTCACTTAATATGAATTATGACTATGCATGTGAACTATACTTATGACTTCTTGATGGGTATTCTTAGTATATGTGGGGGTATGGGACTTCATATGTACATTGCACAAGTGAACTTGTGAAGGGGTTATGAGGGTGGTTTACTTATGATATGAAGTATATGAAATATGACTAAGATGTATGAACTACGAATATGATGCATGAACTATGACTAATGACTTCTTAAGAAGACCTACTTTGAGTGGGGGGTAGTATGGGATGCCGCTCATAGATGATGAGTAGCCTTCAAGAGTAGTCATGGTATAGTTCCACTACATGTAGATGGTTTATGAGTTGTTACATGTCTTATTTGGGTATATGTTGTGATCTACAATCTTGACATGAATTAAGCGATTATGAATGCCTCTTGATTATATGTATTACCTATGCATGAAACTAATGTGTTATAAGTATGAGCGTGGTGGCCTAAAAGTGATACTTAGTGTAGATAGGACTATGGACCCTATCTATGCATTGCACAAGTAGAGCTTAGGGTTACTTATGTGGTTGTTCTATTATGATGTCATGATCCTGATATGTGACTATGCATGTGTATTATGTCTTGTAATAGATGGTATGTGCATTATGACTATGCTTATGGTAATGGTGATATCCTTGTGCTTTGATGAAATATATGTGAGTTGTTTATGACTTGTGTTCTCCAACTCTTTCAAGAAAGATGTTCAAAAGTGCATAGCATAGGTTTCAACTAAAATGTCCCTTTCTAGCATGCTTTAAATGCTTTTATGTACAGCTACCATACTTAGTACATTTTTGTGTTAACCCATATTTCTATGTTTTCTACAAGTGTAGAGGGTTGGTTCATGGAGATGGTAGCCTTGGTTCAAAGGGCTTGTAATAGGTGATCCTCCAAGCTAGTTGATGAGTCCTCAAGTTCGGGGACTAATATTTTACTTAGTAGGTATCTTAGTAGTTTCTTTTATTAGTTTCATTTTAGAACTGTGTAAGGTTTGTATCCCTATATGTCTAAATATTCAATTGTATAGTTGGCCAATGAGACAATGTTTAGACTCCTTTCTATTTTATAAAAGTGACTTCGATTGTTGAAAAAAAAGTTTTTAATTTCCGCACTATTTCTTATGACATTATGTGTATGATTATGCTAAATGCTTTTATGCTACCCTTTCGGGATCAACTATGCCATGTTACGTCTAGGGGGTAACCCCGGATCGTGACAATTTGGCATTTGAAGGATAGTAAGAAACGGGGTAGGTTAGTAGGGATGACTGTCAAAAGAAATATTTTGTATGATGATTTTATTTGGAAAGGTGCCAGAACCTGAATTGTTGGGAGAAAGACCAATTTGTTGCACTGTTCATCAATTCTATCACTTTCGTTGTGAATTATATAGTTGTGATTTAGAAATAGATGAAGTAGTTAAATTTATGTATTAGTTAAATTTTGCATGTGTGGCAACATATATACATTTCTTGCAAACTCATGGGGAAAATGGTGACATTTTTTTGTTTTGTACTAATTTTTGAATTTGTTCTTTATAAAATGTTTAATCTAAATTTTTTTGACATTTTTCCATTGCTAAATCGTGTTAGGGTTTTGCCCTGATTTTCTTATCATAATTTAAGATTTATTTTTCCTTAAAGAAAAAACAAAACATTACCATAAATGTTTTTACTTTTCTTGAAAGAAAAATATAATATTATTTTATATTTGGTTTATTCTCTCCTTTTAGGACTCCTTTTCTAGTAGGAAAGGTTTTAGGACTCTATAAATATATGTTTGTTTCTTCTAACACAAAAACAATAGAATCCACAATGTAGTCGTTTGAGACTTTTGTTTATGGGGAGATTTATTCTCTCAACAGTTATAATATTTTTCTTTTAAATTAGTTTTCATATTAATAATATTATGTTTTAGTATCGCTTTATTTGTCATCTAATTTATCACCGTCTTGATTGCAATTGTAAGCTTCCGAATGACGCCCTAATCACCCTTCATAACCCAACAAGTGGTATCAAAGCACATGGTCCAACGATCACATGGTTCAATGATCCAATGGTTTAACAAGATTGAAGAAATGTTCAAGCGGTTTCAAATCAATTTGCAACAAATTTGGTGGTAATGAAGATTTTTGTGCTACTACATGTGGAGAAAAATTTCAAATATATTTTCAACAATATCCTGCTGCTTCATCCTTAAAAACAAAATCAATTTTCAACCCATCTTTGCTTTAATACATGGGCTCCAACTTTCAACCCCAGCAATTTTTAATGTTGGGGCTTCACTTTTAACTCATGCATCTCACTTTTAACGCATGAGCTCAACTTTTAACTCATGCATCTTACTTTTAACGCATGAGCTCCACTTTTAACTCATGCATTTTACTTTTAACGCATGAGCTTCATTTTCAACCCTGCTTATAACTTTTAACACAGGGCTCCAATTTTTTGACCCATATCAATTTTTAAATCACGGTAAGCAGCAGTGATACATGAAGATTTTGTGAAGAACAAAATTATCAAGCATATGAAGAAGACAGATCAAGTTTTGTCAAGAAAATTCAGCCAAAAGGGGAGATTTGTTAGGGTTTTGCCCTGATTTTCTTACCATAATTTAAGATTTATTTTTCCTTAAAGAAAAAACAAAACATTACCATAAATGTTTTTACTTTTCTTGAAAGGAAAATATAATATTATTTTATATTTGGTTTATTCTCTCTTTTTAGGACTCCTTTTCTAGTAGGAAAAGTTTTAGGACTCTATAAATATATGTTTGTTTCTTATAACACAAAAACAATAGAATCCACAATGTAGTCGTTTGAGACTTTTGTTTATGGGGAGATTTATTCTCTCAACAGTTATAATATTTTTCTTTTAAATTAGTTTTCATATTAATAATATTATGTTTTAGTATCGCTTTATTTGTCATCTAATTTATCACCGTCTTGATTGCAATTGTAAGCTTCCGCATGACGCCCTAATCACCCTTCATAACCCAACAAATCGCTCAATTTATCGATTAACCCATCCTTGAAGTGACATATGTGGCAACATATGCACATTCTGTTGGAAATGTTACAACAGACATGTCATATGTGACAACATATGTATATCATAAAATGGTCTTTTGGGGGTTAATTCAATTAAATTGTCACCTAATTCAACATGTAACACTAATATATAGTCCTACAACATATCTAAATACAAAATTATAGTCTAATACAACAATCTTCATCAATTCTATCAATTATTTTTACAAAGACGGTCATACCACTAATTCATCATACAATGACCAAGTAACTCCATATGACACCTATATAATACCCCTGTAAATCGTTGTTCCAAGTGTTATAACATATTTTTATTGCTTAATTATGTTCCAAAGTACTAAAATTTGGTCCAATTTGACATTTTTCCATTCCTAAATCGCTCAATTTATCAATTAACATATCCTTGAAGTGACATATGTGGCAACATATGCATGTTCTGTTGGAAAAATTGCAACATACATGTCATATGTGGCAACATATGTATATCCTAAAATGTGTTTTTTTGGGTTAATTCAATTAAATTGTCACATAATTCAACATGTAACACTAATATATAGTCCTATAACATGTCTAAGTACAAAATTATGGTCTAATACAACAACCTTCGTCAATTCTATCAATTATTTTTACAAAGACTGTCAAACCACTAGTTCATCATACAATGACCAAATAACTCCATATGATAGTTATATAACACCCTTATAAATCGTTGTTTCAAGTGTTATAGCATATTTTTATTACTTAATTATGGTCCAAAGTACTAAAATTTGGTCCAATTTGACATATTTCCATTCCTAAATCACTCAATTTATCGATTAACCCATCCTTGAAGTGACATATGTGGAAACATATGCATGTTCTGTTGGAAAAATTGCAACAGCCATGTCATATGTGTCAACATATGTATATCCTAAAATGTGCTTTTTGGGGTTAATTCAATTAAATTGTCACCTAATTCAACATGTAACACTAATATATAGTCCTACAACATGTCTAAGTACAAAATTATGGTCTAATACAACAACCTTCATTAAATCTATCAATTATTTTTACAAAGACTATTATACCACTAGTTCATCATACAATGACCAAGTAACTCCATATGATAGTTATATAACACCCTTGTAAATCATTGTTCCAAGTGTTATAACATATTTTATTGCTTAATTATGGTGCAAAGTACTAAAATTTGGTCAAATTTGACATTTTTCCATTCCTAAATCGCTTGATTTATCAATTAAGCCATCCTTGAAGTGACATATGTGGAAACATATGCATGTTCTGTAGGAAAAATTGCAACAAACATGTCATATGTTGCAACATATGTATATCCTAAAATGTGCTTTTTGGGGTTAATTCATTGTCACCTAAATCAACATGTAATACTAATATATAGTCCTACAACATTTCTAAGTACAAAATTATGGTCTAATACAATAACCTTCATCAATTCTATCAATTATTTTTACAAAGATTATCATATCATTAGTTCATCAATGAGCAAGTAACTCTATATGATAGTTATATAACACCGTTGTAAATCGTTGTTCCAAGTGTTATAGCATATTTTTATTGCTTAATTATGGTCCAATGTACTAAAATTTGGTCCAATTTGACATTTTTTCATTCCTAAATTGCTCAATTTATTGATTAACCCATCCTTTAAGCGTCTTTTGTGGCAACATATGCACGTTCTGTTGGAAAAATTGCAACAGACATGTCATATGTGGCAATATATGTATGTCCTAAAATGTGTTTTTTGGGGTTAAGCTTTTTGAAATTAGATAATATTTCAAAAGGAATAACAACCCAACAATCCTACAAACAAATAAGTGATAAAATCACTAAAAACGTCCTGATTTAATACCAGTAAGTATTTCAAAATCCTAATTAAATTTTACTTGAGAAGATATCAGCGATAAACTAGAAATGATGAGGCCAACGACGCCTTGTTGTAGAAGAGGATCGCAATAGATTACCACTGATGTTGTAGAAAATATCACAACAATTTGATCTGTGAAGGAATAATGGAACAAGAGAAAGGAAAGAAGAGAAAAGAAAATGGAAATTAGTAAAAATAAATTAAATTTGGAATATGAAACGAAACGATCTTTTATAGAGGAGAGGAGAGAGAGGAGAGACGAGAGAGGGATAAATGAAGGGACGATTGTTTTAAACCTTTTTGATTGTTTTTTTTTTTTTAGAATTTTGACAATTCAAAGTGTGACATATGTTTCCACATATATCCTTTTTGTTGGGGCACATACAAATAATTATGTGGTATTTTTTATAACAAAGGTTATATATGTTGCGACAGACACAACATTTCTTCCTTTCCATCATAATTGACATTTGTTCCAACAAAATAAAAAAATAATAATAATCATTAATATTAATATTATCATAAAAAATGAACAATTGGTGACAATTTAATGTTGCCACATATCTCATTTATGTGACATATGTTACCACATATCTTCTTTCTGTGACATATGTTGCCACATATATCTTTTCTGTTGGGGTACATGTAGATAATTCTTTGATGTTTTTTACAACAGAGGTTATATATGTTGCCACAAACACCACATTTCTTCCTTTCCATCATAATTGACATTTGTTCCAACAAAAAAAATAAAAAATAGTCATTAATATTAATATTATCAGCAAAAATGAACAATTGGTGACAATATAATGTTGCCACATATCTCCTTTCTGTGACATATGTTATCACATATCTTCTTTTTGTGACATATGTTGCCACATATATCCTTTCTGTTGGGGCACATGCAGATAATTCTGTGGTGTTTTTTACAACAGAGGTTATATATGTTGTCAGAGACACCACATTTCTTTCTTTCCATCATAATTGACATTTGTTCCAACAAAATAAAAATACTAATAATCATTAATATTAATATTATCAGCCAAAATGAACACTTCACCAATTGTTTTATATAACTTATCAACAAAAAGATAATTCACAGTGGTATACATAACCATCAATCTAATAAATGGTGGTAACCACAACATTTTCATCGAACTTTGCTTTTTTAGGTCTAGGCCTCTGTGGGTCTTCATTGTTACTAACATAGCCACTCTGAGCCTTTAAATCCCATAGTTTCATAGTAGTGGAGCATATCTCATGCGGAGGAATTGAAAACTAATTCCATAAGATGGTACTTGTAGTCCATCACTCAAAAACTCAGTGTATGCAACAACAAAAAGTCCACAATTTCTACATGGTACATCATCAATTAGAAAATATAATAACATCATATTTCAGTAGTGGTAAGACAAAACAATTAATGTGATACTTACAGACTATTGCTTGTTTGTTGGACAATACCAGTAATATGCCTGACTTCGAATGGGTGAGATTTGTTCTTTTCTTGGTAAGATTCAAGAATTGACCAGTTGGTTAGGTCTTCTTGATAAAAAAAAAAAATTCAAGGTATTTTGGCAACAATGTAGACAACTTTTGAATCTCAGAGCACAATTTTCTCTTAGTCCTAGATAAGGTGCCAAGGCAGTCCACTAGGTATACCAAACCTTTTGATAGTGTCAACAAATTTATTCTCATATTCAAAAATAACACTGGCATTATCAATGTATGTTTTGAAAAAAATTTAGTAGTGGTATATCGATATTTAGAATGACTCTGTTGCTTCGACGTCTTCTGTAAATAGTATAAAATGACATCCACATGTTGCACAGTTGCATCAACAAGTGCATTTTTGTATCAATTTATTTGAATTTAATCATCTTAATCAAAAGATAAAGGTGGGCATGGATTTACCTGATCAGTCTAGCACTTATTGGGTTGAGATATTACGTAAAACCAATCCTTCTTCTTTGAAAATGCAACTACAAAATCAAGTTGTTTGAACTCAAGATCCGATCAATTCGCTATGTAATGATCGTCCTTTTCTCTTCTGCAATTGTGTAATCATTATAAATAATTATTTAGTGGACAACAAGAAGAAATACTAATAATAGTTGAACGACTTTACTTTTTTGCATGATGCTTGTAAAGACCCTTGTTTATCCATTGCGAGAAGGATGATATTAGTTCAGTTGGACCCTCGCCGTCAATGTTAAAACCTTCAAATGGATATTGTTGCTTCACATCACAACTGACTACTTTGACTTTCTTCTCTTTCTTTTTCACTTTCTCCTTCTCTTTCTCTTGCTCCTTCTCCTTCTCCTCCTCCTCCTCCTCCTCCTCCTTCTCCTTCTCCTTCTCCTTGCCTTTTGGGTTTGAGTGTGATACTGGAGCAGTAGTCATTGATTTTTTTCTTTCACTAATTATAGATAGTAATTGGAAAATAGATTTTTTCAACCTCCTACACTTCAAAGGTTGAGAAATATTCTTGGATGTATAGACATCAATATTATAGGTCATTTCCTTAAAAATATCAGTGAGTTCTTTAACACGACTAATAAATTAATCATGTTGCTGCTCACATTCTTCGCATAGACAAAAATAGCATTTGATGTTAGAAGAGGAAGCAACACCAATAAAAGATTAAGTTGTTGTCATGGATGAAGCTTCTTGTATCATTTCATCTACAAGGTAAATAAAAAAGGTTGAGAGTTTACAATTGATTATAAAATAATAATGGGTAGCAATTTATACTTATGTTGACATAGATGAATATTATGTTGCCACAGATGTACCTTCTGTTGCCACAAATGAATCTTCTGTGGCCACACATAAATCTTCATGTGCCACAAATGAATCTTCTGTTACTACATATGACCATTTTGTTGCCCTAACACATAGGTGATATGTTCCAACATATGACAACTCTGTTGGAATATATATCAACATATCACTGAAATGTAGCAACATACGACCCATCTTTCAACAAATGAAATATATGTTGGACAACTGAACAAGACTATCTATATTTCTAAAATCATATGAACAAAATGGTCACAAAAAAACAACAAAAGCAACGAAAAATGAATTTTCACTTAATGTTAACAATACATATACATTTCCTCAAAATTAGGGCTTTTTTGGATTTGTTGATTTTCTTTCAAAAACAATAAATAATAGGTACCATTACACTATTATTCAATTTTCACATCTATAGAACAATTTATTGTTCATCAACCCAAGAAAAAAATTTAGTATTGTTCAAAAATTGTAAAATCTTTTAAAAAAATGACTTACCCATTTTAAGTTGAACACAATCTTCAGTCCAGAAAGAAGAGAGAGTCACGGCCGGAGATGAGGAGGAAGATAAGATAATGGGGGAGAATATTTGTTTTGATTGTCGGATTTTTGAATTTTCTAAGGAAGAAGAAGAAGAGAAGAGAGAATGTTGGGAGAAGAAGAAGAGAAAATTCTATTTTTTTTTAAATGGTTTGGATAGAATTATAAAAGTTGAAAAATGAAGTGTTTTTTTGTATTTTATGAAAGATTAGAAAGTTTTGAAAATATTAATCTAGTCCCAGATTTACTTAATTATATTTTAAAGTAGATTTGACCCTTTATTGATCAAAGTGTCACCAAAAACAAAACCCAAACTTAATTGACATTTTTCATTTAATTGTCTCCTAGAAACATCCATATGTCCTTTCTCTCTTTTCTTACTATCAACCTCAAGTCTTCACAGCGGATTGCACTTCAGGTTTGCCCAATTCTTCATTAATTTTTTCCTTCGGTTCATCTCAAGAACTTTATTCTTTATTCAAAATTCAGGTTTGCCCAATTCAAGATTTAGTGATAAAATGAAAAATATAGAAACATCCATATGTAGCCGCTTCTTCTTGCTTTCTTTGTTCAATTATCATTGTTTCTTGATTTGAGATTTTAAAAAGTGAAAACCTAAAATGAAGATAAAGTTTATTTTTATGTTCATGAAAAATCAAAATTAGAGTACATCCTTTACTTGAATAGAGATAAAAGTTTTTTTACCATGAAAAATCGAAATTAGAGTACATCATTTTGCTAATTTGTTGTTATTTGGTGGAATTTGTTGATGGAGCACGAGCTTAAAGAAAGATCGCCATCCTATTATAGTGTTGTTACTTCTTAGTGTTAATGTAGAACCAACAGAATATAAGAAGTTAGTTAGCAAGGGAATGATGGAGTTTACATTTTGTCCTAATCGTATTCTAATTATGAGAATAGTTTTGTTGTTTGTTTGGATTTGGTTGATAAATAAATTAGAGTACATCATTTTGCTTTAGCCTTATAGAACCATCTAGACAAGTCATCAACTATCTTATGTATGCACTTCCTCCATAGCAGTGTACAAATTTTACTCAACTATCATCGGGTCTATTCTGGTGATGTTGGCAATTCTTTTGAATTTCAGTATTCGTTAAATACAACCTGCTATTCCAGAGTACCTTTTTTTCTCAATCTCCCCCTTCAAGCTCTTTTCATCTTCTCTGTCTCCGATTTCAGGTATGATTCTCTCATTTTCCTAGAATCTTCTGGGTATTTTAGTTCTCTTAAAAATTCGCAATTTCATGACTGCATTTCTTCTTCTTCTTGTCCTATTGTGACAATATTATGCGAACATCATAATGAAAAAGTTGAACTTTTGATTCCATCTCCCGTCAATTTTTTCCATTCCCGATTTCAGTATTGTTTGACTAATGCGGAATCATCTTAATAGAGAGAGAATTCAATTATGCTTTGTTCTCTATTCTGATACAATAAGAAAGAAATTTGGCACACAGAGTTCTTGATTGAGCTCATTCTAAGTCTCGGCTGAGAACTTTGATTGTGTGCATTTACAGTCCATCAATAATGAAGTATTTGTAATATAACCTGTAAGTTTCAACATCTGCATAGAAACATATAAGTGAGGAACTGTTCATTGAAAACTTTGATCATATTTTGCATTAGTCAATTAGTTTAATTTTTTTGCAAACTATTTGATTATTATTGTGAATTTCTGGAAGCTGAATGAATAATGAATTACATATTCTTGGTTTGTGATCTCTTTGATATGATCAATTGATAATATGGGTGCAATAGGGGCTGTGCATATTTCGGGTAAAACCAATAAATCCAATCGAAACAAGTATAGTTGGTTTACCGCTTTCGCGTTTTTAGTTGAACGATATTGTTTAGTGTTATTTGACTTTTGGATTATTGATTTGGGACTCATTTTGTCCAATTTTCCTAATGGTTTAACCAACAACTAATACATAAACTTTTTGCTCTTTGAGTATCTACTTATTAATCCTTCTTGACCTTTTGTGTCATCTAGCCATGAATGGACATATTTTATTTTGTTCACTTGTGCTTCTTCTCATATATGCTTAAGAGATTTGTTTGTTGCTATTTTTAAGTTGGTCACCTCAAAACTTAATTATTATTTTCATCCATATTTTTATGTTTTTCCTACTCTTCTTCTGACAATTTGTTGCTTTGGTTTCTTTGTGGCTACATGCATATTTAATGTGAATGCATCAGCCCATTGTTTGGAGAAGCTGTATCTCTGTCAATAGCATCGGAAAAGTACCGTTCTAAATAATAATACATATATATTTCTGATTCTTAATGAAAGCAACAATCTTCAAAGCTAGTGAAAGAAAAAAATGTCATGCAAAGCACAAGAGCTTAGTTGGACAACTCCAGTAAATAATTTAGTACTCATCGCAAGAGCTTAGTTGAAAACTCAAGTAAATAACTTTCGTCACTAGACACGCAATATATTGAGAATGCAAAAAAATAGAAACTTTGTGAGATTGCAGAAAATCAGAAACCATGTTAGAATGTACACACGTGACTTCAGAAAATAAATCAAGATCCCAATAGTAATATTCAATTGTAATCAATCTGGTGCATTTACGTGTTATCTGCAATTACAGGAAACTGATGGCACAAGGCATAAATGGAAGGATTCTAAGATGAAGAAACTAAAATTACTAGCTGAAGTTTGGTAAGTATCATTTATATATATAATAGTTGCACATATAATGGCATTTATGTAGAAAGCATTATTGTTAGTGTTAACTTTTTTCCTGTTGCTTTAGGTGTTTTCTTTGACTTTTGATACTTTGGTTGATTGTGGTGTAGTATATTGCAAGTCTCACATAAGCACACGTACTGTCATGAGAAGCATGTTATTCATAGGGATATAAAGCCGGAAAATCTGTTACTTGATCATGAAGTAACATCTTGATAAGTACTAACTGCCTTCCTTTGCCACATCTGGTAAGTTTTATTAGCACCATTTGACAGAAGCAAGAAAAATGAACACACTAGACACACAATGTAGTTTTTCGACAAACCAAGGAGTGTCAATATGTAATATATATATATATATATATACACACAAAACAAATACTTTTACCTAGACACACAATGTAATTTTTTGACAAAGGGGTGTCGATCAACATACACCTCAGATATATGTGGTTCCGCTACTGAGTGCAAGGTGGCTCCAACACGGACAATGGAGTAACACTTTGAAATATTCGCTCATATGTTCCAACTCTGCAGGCATTTAGATTTCTCCTAAGAATGATATTACTTGAGTTATTGCTTCTCCTCTGAGTTGCATTCCTATCCTATCCCCGCCTATTCAATAATGAGAGAGTGATCAGACCAATTAGGTGTCTAGCAGTTGGATATGTAGGACGAGCATTGTAAAACTTTGAGGTCGATTAGACCTATGCTAAAAAAATAGTTGAACAGAAATTCCTTTATATACTTTGATAAGCAATGTTGCTAGTTTGGAAGGATTTGAGGATTTCAGGTGTAGCTATATTGAAGTTATTCATTTGTCAACAATGACTTTATTTGCTAAAACTTCTAAACTTCCAATTTCTTTTTATCATCTGATTGGTTTTATTAGAAGCAACAAGTAAGTGTCGGCATCCCTTTAATATTTTTCCTTAATTTCTTTTGCCTTCCCCTAAATATTAGTCTTTATCATACTTGGATCTATAGTTATTAACAATTTCATGATTATATTCTTGAATTTTACGGTGGTTGACTTCATAAAAAATAAGGTGCAAGCTAGATATATGTCACGACCCGATTTCTCAAGTCATGATGGCACCTACTATAACCCACCAGTAGGTAAGCCAACCTGTAACTCGGAACAACAAGTAATGGGTCTGAGGGTAGAAACTAAATAAGAGGAGACAAATAACAATATAAACAGGCGGAAGCAAACCAAAAAAACATATATACAAATAAAGATCCCTCCCAGAACCTGGAAGTCACTAGTACAGAGCTACTAACAAAATGAGTACAAGTCCCAAAATGGACAACAGAGACTGGACTGTCTCGAAAGGTAAAAGACAAGTCTATATATACAGATGGAGACTGAAATAGTACAAAACGTCGTGTGCTCACTCCCGTCTCCGGATCAGTCTGCTCCAAGCTCGATCAACGCTGGCTGCTAGTGCCCGGACCTGCATTACGAAATAGATGCAGAGCGTAGCATGAGTACCAAAACAACAGGTACCCAGTAGGCATCATAGGCCGACTGAACTTGAAAAGTAAAGGCAATATGAAAAGAAGGAATAATACAAACCGAGGGTCAAGAACTAAAATCTAACTAACAATGAAATGCACACGAGTGTACAAAGAACTAACTAAAGTAATCTATAAGCTAACTACACCTAATTGGACCCCCATAAGCCCAGAAGGTACACTCGTGCGCAAGTTAAATAAAAACCCGAACGGACCCCCATAAGCCCGACGAGTACACAGAATAACTATAATTAAAAAGAATTGCATATACGAACCCAAGAACGAAGAACATCGAACCAGAACCTCAACCCTAATTAGTAGAATCTGACAGTACGGAGGCCGGACCTCGAACCGGATGCTCACAAGAAATACCCAAGTAACCAATCACAAGTAACAAGTATAAGAGGCCGGAACTCTAACCGGATGCTCTATATAAGTATCTGGGCAATAGAGGCCGGACCTTAAACCGGCTGCTCTATATAAGTATCTGGGCAATAGAGGCCGGACCTTAAACCGGATGCTCTATATAAGTATCTGGGCAATAGAGGCCGGACCTTAAACCGGATGCTCTATATAAGTATCTGGGCAATAGAGGCCGGACCTTAAACCGGATGCTCTATATAAGTATCTGGGTAATAGAGGCCGGACCTTAAACCGGATGCTTTATAAAGGTGCCAATGTAGCTGCTGAAAGAGTCCCAATCGATCCATACTCATAAATGTCCGTGAAACGCCGTCCACACATAGCCAATCAATGTAAGTCCTTGGAACCAAATCGAAAACCAAATTCAAATCGCGAAGTAGAATTAGTGTCGCCGACGTAACTCGTGAAGCCGTAACATCGGGGAAAAATAAGGATAACTATAGTCGGAGAAAGAGTATCGCCTAACTAAGGCCCAAACTATCAGACTCAAGTCTGCTACACCAGTCTACAGGGATCTAAGCCGACCGAGCGACGTCGGGGCAAAACTAAGGCCTATTGGATCCGAATAATGTATTTCTAAGGCAAGCCCTAGTCAAACCTAAACTAAGGCCCAACATTCTTCAAATAAACAATAATTAAGCATGCAAGCACTCCACATAGCGAGGAGGGTCCGTTAATAATACAAAGCATGCTCACAGTTACCCGGTAATTCCCGAAATAGATCGAAAACATGATTTCTTAATACCTATGCAAGATTCAATAACTACCCAACCAAAATCCCAACTAATCAACATGCATTCACATTCTCGGGCTCAATCTAAGAGAAGGAAAACCGTAGCCTACCTGTAGGCCGATCACACGTGCTTCAAAATCACTCATTCGGAGCTTTCCCTTTCCGAACGTCCTCGAAACGCTGCCCCGCTATCAAAAATAGAGTCACAACGTTAATACGGTCGTTTAGACACCAAAATCACAACAAACGGAGACGGGTCAATTTTGGAGTCAAAACGGGAATCGTGGGACCCGCGCAGGAAAATTCCGAAATTAACCCCAAAAGTGGATCCTAACCAGTTCCCCCAGCTCATTTCCCATAATGGGACACAATTCGGGGCTCGGGAACAACACAATAGCAACAAGCAACTAAAACCCAAATTTTCTCAAAAGAATAGAAATGGGACAGCAGCTAATTCAGCGTTTTTACCAAAAACGGGCGATCTACAGTAAAATCTAACAACACCACAATGTTCTCCTCGAAAAACCACTCAAGATAGCCTCAAAAATCACCAAAATCGGATCTAAAATGGCTAAGAAAACAAGTCTAAAAAATTTCCAAAATTAAGCCCACAAAAGGGGTCTGGCAGCAGGTGTTATTCGAAAATTACCTCAAACGGGGACTCCAAATCACTATCCGAGCTCACCAACACGTTGTCCTCGAAAAATCTCACAACTTAGCCTTTTGGATCACCTAAATCGGTTGAGAGATGAGAGAGAGATGAGGGTTTGAAATTTGGGAAAATTGGCTGATTTTCTGCAATTTCCCAAAACTTAAAATTCCGACGGGGTGCTCCGAACTCGTTCGAAACCCCGTACACGCAAACGAGATATGCAACCATACCAAATTCGATATTCCAGACTCAACGGCGCAGTCAAAATTTCCATCAGAGGTCATTTCGATAAAAAGTGGGTCCCACTTCCAATAGCCATTTTAAGTCAAAATCCACAAAAGGGCTCGGATAGATATCGAAAACCTCCAGACACAAAAGAAGGGTCAATCTAGACCAAACTCGACATTCCGGAGCTAACCACACTGACGGAATTCTCATCCGAGCGCGTTTACTCAGAATGTTGACCAAAGTCAAACCTAGGGTTAAACTTAAAGTTAAAACGCCTAATCGCACCGACTCACACTGAAAACCTCGGGAGTCATGACGACCATGCTACTAGCTCAAAATGACCCTTCCGGAGCTGATGGAATCGTCAGAATTGGATTTCGATGTCATCTTCTCGAACTTTTGATCGAAAATGATCGTTCAAGGTTCATAAGCTCCAAAACACAAAAACTCACACCAAGACCAAACGAACGACCAGGTGACCGAACTATCAGTCCCAGCAAGTCATAAATGACTTGGGGTCGCTATAGGAACGCTCTAAATGACACACAGAAGGCAAGACATAGAAATGACCAAGAGGGTCATTACAATATAGTTCATGTGATTCGACGCTTTGACAAATTGCAAATCATCTGATCATTGCATGACATGATAGGATACTTTTTTTTTTTAAATGACAAGGAAAATCCGCAGTCGCTACCCTTTGGGTGTGCACAGGGTAAAACCCTCGCTCCTAAGCAATGTCTCGCAAACCACACAGGAGAGGTAACTCATACTAGGCAAGCCTGGTGCGATGAGCTCGACCCAGAAGGCAAACCCCTTGCTTTCGCTGGAAAGGGGTTTCGAACTTGAGACTACAAGATGGAAATCCCAAGCCCTAACCATTGGGCCATCCGAAGTATCAAAAGGTGAGCGATTAGATCTTCATAAGGTAATTTTACTAAACCGAGTATCATATTTTTTATTCCAATCAAATTTGAAGATTTTGCCTGGACATCATGGAAGTGGAACATTTAAAAGTATTCTTGGTATTATATTAGTGCTTTGGTGTTATAGTAGAGAGACAAAGAGTACCGATTGAAGAACTATAGTTGCGTACATTATTTCTACCTCACCGGTAAGTTACTCATTCATTTTTTTTCATGCTTTTAAGCTGACATTCAATTTCTCCATTTCTTATATTTTATAAATTCACTCATTCTTGAAAAATAAATGTATAGCACTTCACGTGTTTGTTTGTACTTTGCGAGATTTCATATCGGGGAATTGCTGATAATTTCCTATTCTAGATATATTATGTGACGAGGAAGAATGAGGTAGGCTAAACGAAGAAACAATCTCCTATACTTATGTTCATACTTTTTTTTAGAAAGAAGATAGAGAAAGACTAATCACAAGACTGTAATTGCATTATATTGTAAATCTGCAATAGTGTCTAATTAAATAGATTACTATGTTTATTTTTATTTTGAATAGTAGAACATATGAAGAGTTGTCTTTACAATTTATATAATGTAAATAATTTGAAGCTGTTGTAGATATAAAGAATTGAATGTGTCATTTTGTAACCAGGCAGCATCATTAATTTTGCACAACTTGTAAAACGTTGTCGTTAAATGCATGTAAATAATAAGATTGTAGATTTTGTACATTGTGGAGTTAAATTTTGAAAGGATAAAGTATATATAATGTGAAGTTTATGGTGCTAGGTAAAATTTTGTATTCTGAAGGACACAATCCTGCAACAAACCTCAAACCTATCCAATATATAACCAATTTAAGAACAACTTGAAAGTAGATGGTTAGCAGAAGAGCAGGTTCAAAATTCGCAATTGGCATTTCACTATATATGTCCTTTATAATAAGTGTTCCAGCATGACAGTAGCAATATAAAGATGTGCTTGGTGATGCATTTCTAAAATCTTACTACTCTCACTGACGAAAAGGACTGTAAAATAGTTAACTACTTATGGAGTTATGGTGATATATAATTTGATTTATGATGATACAACAACTTCAAAAGCATGTTTGAAAAATTCAAGAGTTATTAGGGTTTTTTAAAATTTATTCTATAGCTAGGTTGTGGGAAGTTTTTGAAGCTACGGCAAATGGTTTTTTATTCAGTAATTTACTTAGTTGAATCCAAAATATGGTCAATGTTTTGATGACTTGCAGGTGAAGAAGCTTTACTTTCAAATCAAATGTCAAATAGTAACAAGTAGTTTATAAATGTCTTGTAGTATTAGATTAACGGGAGAATTTTGTATTATTATTTTGTTCTAGCAATGTATCTTGTCTCTTCTCTTCCAAAGTAGATGCTTCCATGAGTTTATAAAAGTGCGCTCCTCGGTAAAAAAAAAAAGTACATTCTATAGTTCTTTTGACATTATAGCACTACTATAGTCCTTGGGTTGAGGGCTATTTGAAACAATCTCTATATATCAGCTAGGTAGGGGTAGGGAATGCGTACACTCGACCCTCTTTCAACCCCACTTGTAGGATTATACTAGGTATGTTATTGATGTTGTTGTATAACTTGAAGTTGATTGGTGTTTATCTGCATTTTGAAGGCGGGTTATTCAAGCTTCTAATACATTGTTTTGTGATGATATTGTGGAGGCTAACAATCTAACTAGCTAGGGACTATCCTATATATTACTCAAAACTAATGAAACATGATTGGTGTGTATATTCAACATATTGAGATGTAAATATATTTTTTATGTTCTAAGGTGCCAAACAACTTGATACAATCCATCAGTTGGTACTTCAAACCTATCGTACAAATTAAGTCTTTTTGCCTAATGCTTCTTGTTTTGATCTTGAATTGAGAGGATTGTTTTACCAACTGTATGAGTTCTCATTCATTTTGCAGATAATTTTAGATGTGTAGTATTTGAAAACCATTGCTGATAGACTTCCCATTTTACCCATTTATATTGCATAGTATGGAGATTTTGAAGGCTGAAAAGTGAGATTTTCCGTCAATGAAGTCGATTTTGGTTGGTGAAGACTTTTATATTAGCTCTATCAAGACTCAAGAGGCGAACATGTCAATGCAATTGAAACATAAGCTCAGGCACACTCCGCAAAAACATTCTCTCTCCTAAGACCCCCCTTTTTTTGACCACGTTCCGGTGGCAGCTTGCCGGAAACAGCCAACTTTCTTTCTCTCCTTGAGCTATTTGCTTCTGATTTAGCTATCCCCTTGCCTTTTCTTCACTTCTAAACCAGTACGGTGGTGATTCGCTATTCTAGCAATGGACAAGAATAGGATTTATTTCAATGCCGATTTTAAATCTTTAGACATTACGAGATGGAGCTCCGGAAACTCAACCTGGTACGAATGGATAGAAAGGAGTTGCAGACTTATGAGGAGAACCTCCATAAGCAGTAAGATCATGGAGTGGATTTGCTTCACACTCAAAGAAGCTTCTAACGACCAGAAGAAGGTAGCGAGGATATGGAAAATTACAGAGAAAGATGCTGAACATTTTAGTACAAGGAAACAAAATGAGTATGGAAGATTTATGAGCATTCTGTCACTAAATAGAGAAGGAAGATCAATCTTGATTTTATCAGAAACTGCCTTAAATGCAGGTTGGTGTGATATTGCATTTAAGATAGAGAACTTCATTAATGCCCCCAAAAGGCAAGAGATTGTAGGCCCTTCAAGATTGACAGAAACCAACTACCCTTATGCTAAAGTTGTACAAGAAAGTAAATGGCCTTCTAAGACCATTCGCGAAGCAGAGGTGAGAAGCAAGAAGGGTAGAATAGAAATAGATGAAATTTCAGACCCTCAAGGGAAAGGACTACTGAATAGATGTTTGGTTGGTAGTATAGAACATGATTGCAAAGAAAAACCTACATTGGCGGATATAAGGAAGTGGTCCAACCTAGCCTGGAAAAACACCTTTGGGGTCAATATATGAGATGTATGATGATAGATTTTTATTCGAATTTCCCAACAAACATATGGCTAAACAAGTTTTGAAAGGTCAAAGGAGCTGGAGGATTATGAAATTCAATCTTGTAAGGTGGTCACTGACAGTAGGATACACATCGAAATCCATTATTGAGAAAGAAAAATGGATTAGAGTAGTCGGGGTTCCACTACATCTCTGGTCTCACAAGGTCTTTTACGAAATTGGTCAAATCTGCGGGGGTTGGGTAGCCACAGAAGAGGAGACAGAAATCAGGAACCATTTGAAGTGGGCAAGAATTCTAGTGGCTAACGACGGGAGAAGTGTGCCAAATGAAGTCTCGATAATCCACAATGGCATCACTTTCGTTATCATGATTTGGGTTGAAAACAAACCTAGATTTGAATTTATGTCGGAGTTGCACAATGCAGTCATTGGAGAAGATGACACAAGTAATTACCAGTCCATGAGTTTACCCAAAAGACAAAGAAAGAGATTGTCTGTGGTAAAAGTCTGACTGTTCAGAAATCCCACCTACTTGAGGATTTGAGTGTTAGAGATCACATAGGGGACTCACTTTATACAGCTGGATCCAGTGGTCCCATTGAAACACATGAGGAGCACATGCTGAATTTAAATGACTTAAATTTTTTGGGCCAATTCCAGAAGTCCAAAGAAACTTCTTCATTTAATTTAAAAGATGGGTCTGATCTTGCAGCCAAGTAATAAGTAATGACATAACACTTTAGCCAAGTGCTTGTCAAACAGAAGTTTTAATTGAGGCTATCTATGACTCCTTCCAACAAAGCTTTGATCGAGCAACCATGCAAAGTACAATGGACAAGGAGGCTCCATCAGATAATGTCGAAACCATTAGAAAGGAGGTCGGGGAAGAAGATTCTACCAACGTTTTGGTAGAATTAAGAAATCAGGGAAACTCGAGGGAGAAGGTATCTCGAGAGGAAGGTGACAAGAATCACATCGTGGTGCACAACACAACAGAAACAGAGGAAAATTGGGACATTGAAGATGCATAACCATTGAGTGTTCAACCTCAGTTGTTTATTAAAGAGAGATAAGGAAACCTCACTGTGGGTGAGACAACACTTGTTGAAATTAGGCAAATTGTTGGGGGCAGATTTCCAGGGACATGAGCAAGAAGCAATGGAACTACTATTACAAGTCGACAGTTGTAGAATTGCAAGAGGAATGGAGTCAGATGCAATGTGCAGGAAAACAAGATTCAAAGGGGAGCAGGAATTAAAGAGTTTAGTAGCTTTTGATGTGAAATTCAAAAGCGGTGGGGAAAGAATTAAGGGAAGAAACAGTTTACAATCTGTATGATGCAAATTAAACTAGTTTCATGGAATGTGAGGGGATTAAATTGCAAGGACAAAAGAAGATTAGTCAAGAGTATGTTGGCTAGTTGGAATGCAGACATCATATGCATTCAAGAAACAAAATTAGAGGGGAACATAACAGAAATAGCTAAACAATTGTGGGGTGGTAGATGGGTTGATTTTACTTGTTTGGAGGCTAGTGGGACAAGAGGGGGGGAATTGATGTTGTGGGATAGCAGGGTATGGAAGGGAGAGATTCTAGAAATAGGATCATACACTTTCACTTGCAAGTTTGAAGCTCAACTCCAAAATTTCTTATGTCATGTTACAGGAGTTTATGCTCCAAATTGTTATATAGAAAGAAGATTAGTTTGGGAGGAAATACGGTCGGTTAGGGGACTTATAGAAGGGTCATGGGCACTCTGTGGGGATTTTAATGTATGCAGATACATTTCTGAAAAAAGAAACTACACTAGAAGAACAAAAGGAATGAAGGAGTTCTCAGATTTTATTGAAGATATGATGTCTTTGTTCCTTGCCAACTTATATGATGTCTTTGTTCCCTATACCAGCAAAAATCATTAGTAGGCTAGGCAGAATCAGGAAGAAGTTTTTGTGGCAAGGAAATAAAGACAGGAAAAACTACCACTTGGTCAAATGGGAATCTCTGATAATTTACAAAAAGTTTGAAGGTTTGGGGATAAAAAATCTGGATACTCATAGTAAGGCACTCAAAATGAAATGGCTATGGAAGTATGCCAATGATAAAGAGACATTATGGGGAAGAGTCATAGAAGCTAAGTATGAGGAGGAAGACAGATGGATGGCTAAGGAAATTACAACTCCTTATGGAGTTAACTTATGGAGATCCATCAGAGATCTCTGGAATGAACTAAAGTGCTTCTTCAAGATCAAGGTGAACAATGGGGCTAAAACTAGGTTCTGGAAAGATTAATGGCATGAAGAAGACAACTTAGAAAGGTTATTTCCAAATATCTACTCATTAGTACTACACCAACAGAGTACCATGACAGAATTATGGACAACAGAGGGATGGAGATTGAACTTCAGAAGACAATTCAATGATTGGGAAATACCAAGAATGGCAGATTTCATCAACAAGATTGAGCAATTCAGTGGGTTGGGAACAGATGAAGATCAACTATAGTGGAAGGGAGATAAGAAAGGCACATGCAAAGTGAGCATAGCGTACAGGAAAATGAACCACAACCAACAACCAAACACTTGACCATGGAAGAACATTTGGAAAACCAAAATACCATATAAAGTGACATGCTTTGTGTGGCTTTTGACAAAAGAGGCAGTGCTTACCCAAGAGAACCTAATGAAAAGAGGGATAGTTTTAAGCCCCAAGTGCTTCTTGTGTAGGGAGCAGGCAGAAACTGTGAATCATCTATTCCTACATTGTAGATTCACAGGACAACTATGGAGATTGTTTTTGAACCTCAGAGGAATAGCATGGAGCATGCCTGGGAAAATTACAGATGCCTTAATAAGCTGGGAACAAGCTGGATTGTTGGCCAAGAATAGAGGCAGGTGGAGGATAGTCCCAGCAAGCATTTGGTGGACAATATGGAAGGAGAGGAATTCTAGGTGTTTTGAGAGCATAAAGAACAGTATGCAACAAATTAAGCTCAATTGCATCTTGCTACTGTGTTTTTGGTGTAATCAGTTACTTTTAAATGATCCTGTCTCTACCATTGATGTTTTAGATTCATTATAGACATAGGATCATAGAATCATAGATGTAGGTAGTACTTTGTAAATATAGGACTGCTACAACTCTTGTAAGATTCAGATTCTAACATATATAGAAAAAGTTATCAGTTTCAAAAAAAAAGAAACATGTCTCAAGTATAACATAAATACAGTCAATCTGTAGTTATCTGCAATTTTCCTTGTGCTAAACTTGTAAACCATATCAAAATTGTCAATTTGAAGGAATGAAAATCTAGATTGCATTTGATGTTTAAGCCATTGACTTCCATGTTGGGCCCGTGCAAAGCACGGGCATACATATCTAGTATAGATATAAAAATTATGAGGTTGTGTTTGAGAGGATGCGGTGGATCTAACTATTATTTTGAACAAAAAAATATGTTTAAAATTTCTTTTTAGTATTTCGTGTCAAATTTAATTTATTTTTATTTATTAATTTTAATAGAAACTAATTATTCATCAAAATTTTAAAAAGAACCTCATGATAAACAAGGCTTAGAACTTCAAAAGAACCTCGTGATAAAGAAGACTTAGACCTTCAAAAGGAACCTATAGCACTGATTATTTGTAGGTGATGGTTGTGTAATGATTGTATCTGCACTTTACTACCATAAATATTTTTTTTTTAAAAAAAACAATCAAGTAAAATATAAAGCTCTTCTATCTATTTTAGTTTCTTTTTAGGGAAAATACATAAAAACCCCCCTGAACTTGACACGAAAACTTACTTTAGTACTTAAACTACACGGGTGTTTATATACCCCCCTTAACATCTTTTATGTGAATTATTTTGAACCCTCCGAACATCAGCCCAGTTGAAGGCTGGGCATTGTTACCCACGCGTGTTTTCATTGGTCCACGTCGCAAAGGGTTTTAAAAATATCTTACCCGTTTTTTATAACCCACCCGTTCCCAAAATACAACCCAACCCATTTTTAAACAAATATCCCTAAATCTCTCTCAAATCTAAAGACCTAATCTAAAGAATAACAAGTCATTAGCGTGAAGGATTTGCTGAGTTTAGGATTTTCGTGAAGAAACAAAGGATTTGCGTGAAGAAACAAAGTTACCAGGTTAGTAATCTTCGTTTAGATGATTGTAATATTTGACCGAGTTTAGGGTTTTTGTAAAGCTTAGTTTTTTTTTATCTTTTCAGTTTGACGATGGATGTGTACGTTACCTTAAGGTTTCAGCATGGTGGAAAACTACAACAAAAACCTCGTATTAAGTATGAATGAGGTATTGTCACTGATTGTTTTGATGTAGATGTTGATAAATTGTCCTACTTTGAATTTGTTGATATAGTTAAAGAAATTGTCTATAACTGTTCTGCTTGTGTTGTTTATATTAAACTACCTAAATGTCGACGTGTTGTTGAAGTTAAAAGTGATAGGGAGATTATGGGTATTGTACATAAATTAAAAAATGGAGATATTGTTGAACTTTATGTGACTCATTTAGTTGAAGAAGCTGTTGTGGCTCCCCCGAAAATTGGATATCTAAATTATGTGGGTGGGGAATCTAATACTACTTTTGATAAGGAATCTAGTCAAACTTTTGATGGTAGTAAAGGTTTAGGATTTGAAGAGGCTGCACAACCTGCACAACTTGAAGAACCTATTGTGGGTGAAGTGTTGGGTAGGACTTCTGCTAGTGTTGGAGAGGACTTGGGTAGGGCTTCTGCTGGTGTTGGAGAGGACTTGGGTAGGGATTTTGTTAGTGTTGAAGAAGACTTGGGTGGTACTTCTTCTTCTGCTGCTGCATCTGATATTCCAGAAGTTGGGTCTGATTGGGAAAGTGAAACAGAAGCAAGTGATGATTCAGACAATGCAGATTTGTCTGATGAAGGAGAAGATGAGTATGGTAGTGATGTTCATAAGGAGGTTATAAATCTTAGGAAAGAGAAAAAGGCTGCTAAAATAAAAAAGAGAAAAGAAAAGGGCCCTAGATCTGAATGAGTTGATTTAGGAAAAAAAGGAGTTGATTTGGGATATGATGAATATTTATCCAAGAAACAAACTACTTTTGAGGGTAAGATAGCTGGAGATGAGCCCTACTTTGATTCAGATGAAGCTGTTAGTTTTGAAATAGATACCGATGAAGATGTTAATGAGGAAGATGAGGTTGAACAACCTATAAGAAGACAAAGAAAAGCAAGAAGAGCAAAAAGAAATAAAAAGAAAGTTGTAGTTGATCCTACCTGTCAGTTAATAGTTTGGGAGACTGGTCTTACTTTTGAAAGTGTTAAGCAATTTAGAGAAGCTATTACTAGATATGCAGTTCAAGAACATGTTGAATTAGATAAATATGTTAATGATGCAACTAGGGTGAGGGTAAAGTGTACAGCTGGTTGTCCATGGTTGTTGTTTGGAAGTATTGATTCAAGAATAGGAGATTTGTGGTGAAGAATTATAATCCAATACATAAATGCAATGGCACAACCAAAAATAAATTGGTGAATTCAAAGTACTTATCAGAAAGGTACAAGGACAAAATTATTTCTGAGCCTGGCATTAGAGTTTTTCAGTTTCAAATTTTAGTGAAGAAAGAGTTGAATGTGTATGTAGGGAGGACTGTAGCAAGGAAAGCTAGAAACATTGTGTTGAAACAAATTATGGGTGATCATGTGGAGGAGTTTAAAAGAATTTTAGATTATAGAGATGAGCTCTTAAAGACTAATCCAGGCAGCATATGTGTGGTGAGACTTAGTGAAGAAACTTTTGAAGGTGACTGAAAAATGTTTCAATCATTTTACATATGCTTTGATGCTTTAAAGAAGGCATTCAAAGCTGGAGCTAGAAGATGTATATGATTTGATGGTTGCTTCTTGAAAAGTGTTTCTAGAGGTCAATTACTTGTGGCTGTTTGTAAGGATGGGAACAACCAAATGCTACCACCAGCATGGGCAGTTGTTGAGGTTGAAAACACATTCACTTGGAAATGGTTTATCAAGCTTGTAAGACATGATCTTGAGCTAGGAGATGGAACAGAATTGACAACCATTATTGATATGCAGAAGGTATTTTTGTTTTCTTTTTAATTTATTCATTTATTTTCTTTTTAATTTATTCATTAAGTTAGATCTTATGTTATTCTAAATGTTGTTGTTTAAAAGGTCTTGACAAAGCTATTCAAGATCTTCTGCCAAATGCAGAACAAAGAATGTGTGCAAGACATGTTCTAGCCAACTGGTCTAAGAATTGGAAAGGCATTGAAAGAAGAAATTGTTTTTGGAGATGTGCCAAATCTACATATGAACAAGAATTGAAAAGAAATTTGGATCATATGGAGAAGTTAGGCACTGGAATATGTGATGACTTATTGTGGTACAATTAGAGAGGTGGTCTAAATTATACTTTAAGTTTTTCAGTTGTTGTGATAGTGTTGACAACAACATGGCTGAAAGCTTTAATTCATGGATTTTGGGGCCAAGACACAAAACTATCATCACAATGCTTGAAGAAATAAGGATCAATGTGATGAGAAGAATAGGACAATTGAGGGAGTTCTGTGATACTTGGATAAAAAACATATCTCCAATGGCCCTAAAGGTATTGACAGAGAACACAACAAAGTCAATGAAGTGTAACCTTGAATGGAATGATGAATATGGTTTTGAGGTTAAAGACAGCTGGGATAACACATTTGTTGTGAATCTAGGCAATCAAACATGTACTTGTAGATCTTGGATGCTAAGAGGTACACCTTGTTGTCATGTTATAGCTGCACTTCATTTTAGAAAATTGGAGCCCATTAACTATGTTGCACATTGGTATAGCAAGGAGACTTATCTCAAGGTCTATAGTCACTACATTCAACCAGTTACTAACATGAAAATGTGGCCATAGTCGGCCAACCCTTCTGTTATACCACCTGTTATAAAAACACTACCAGAAAGGCCTAGAAAGTGTAGGAGAAAGGAATAGAATGAAACAAAACAGGAAAGTTGTCCAAGAGAGGTGTTGAGATGACATGTAGTCTTTGTCATGCAAAAGGTCATAATAAGAGGGGTTGTCATTTGAATAATCAAGCTAATGTAGGCAGAGGAAGAGGAATGGGGAAAGGATGTAAGCCTAGTTCAACAAGGTCAAGTGTTGGTTCTTCTAAAGCACCAACTGAATTACAATCAAGCACAAAGAGAGGAAGAGGTCGACCAGGAGGTTCTACAAAACAGGTAATGTTTATAGTAATTCATTTAGTTGATAATTTACATCTTAATCAGTCTAATATTTTTGTTGATCAACTTATGTTATAGGCTTGGAAGGGGAAGAGGAACTGCAACTGGTAATGGAACAGGGATTGGTGTTGCTGCTATAGTTCTGGTGCCATTGGAAGGGGAAGAGGAACTGGAACTGGTTTAGCTGGAAGGGGAAGAAGAACTAGTGTAGTTGCTACTGCTACTGATGTTCCTGGTGCTACTAGAAGAGGGAAGAGGCCAAGAATGGTTGGAATGGGGATACTACATACACAGAGTGGTTTTACAATCCACAATGTAAGTTGTCTTAATTATTTACACACTTTTTAATTTTAACTTATGAAGCATCTAAGACAACATATTTTTGTGAATCTAGCCTGGAATGCCTATGAACTCTTCAACAGTGACTGGAAATCTTGGGCATCATAAACCAAGATCAGGCTTAAAATGGAAAGGAAAGGCTACTGTAACTCAACAAGGTCTTCAAGAGATGAAAGAAAACAAAAGAATGAGAATAAGGTCCAATGCTGCTGAAGTTTGATATGGAGACTGCTTTAGTTTGATATTTTAGCTGTTTTTGGAACAATTATGCAGCTGTGACTGCATTAGTTTGATCTGTTTGTTTTTGAAACAATTATGTTGCAATTGTGACTGCATTAGTTTGATCTATGTTTGTTTTTGAAACAATTATGCAGTTGTGACTGCATTAGTTTGATATTTTAGTTGTCTCTTTTTGAAACAATTATGCAGCCAATTTTGCATTACTTTTATGTGTACAATTATGCAATTGTGACTACAATTTAGCGAATGCAGTTGTAAATAAAACACAAACAAATACACAAACCACCAAATTACATTAAGAGAATAAGAAAACTCATTACAAAAGAGTCTTGCACCTAATTGGTTACAACATAAACAGTGCTACACTACACCAACATTGGATCTCACTACATCAACAACTTAAGGTAACTTCATTGAACATTTCTTCATATTTATCACCCAGAACCAATAGCTTATAGCTATAACCATAACGCAACAACAAGCTACAGCAAAAAAGAGCACATTCTGCCATGTTCTTCTCCATTTATTCTGCATCACTTTCATCTTCTCAACCTCTTCTTGCAACATTTTCAATTTCATACCTAGACCATCATCATCTTGTTTGAAATCTCCCGGCTTGTCAACTTCTTCAGTAACCTCAATCAATTCAAATGCAATGGCTGAGGTTTGAGAGGATTCTACTATATTCTCAAGCTCACCCAATTTCTGTATTAGTTTAGGAATCACAAATTTCGACCTCGGATCAATATTTTCTTTATCCTTCCAACACCAAAAGTTGCAAGATCTAGGACTCTTCAATAATGAAAAAGGATGAAGGAATTAGTGGTTAATCAAATTCTTAATCGGCTAAAAAAATTTAAACAAAAATGATCTTTACCCCATAATAAGGACATGACCAATATCTTCTTCCGGGGTTATTTGAAGTCCAAGATGTTTTCAAAAGCACCACAAGTCCAAGATTACAATAAACTTTTTTCTTCGTAGTATAATCATCTTCTTCCATACAAAGATTTGTCAAATTAATTGATCGCATTGTGTGCTACAATTTTGTGCAAGAATTAACGAGAATCTGGAAAAAACAGAAAATAAGAAAAAGGGAGGAAAGAAAAATCAAAATAATAGATGAAGAAGAATAGGTTTGAATCTTACATTTTGAAGAACACTTCCTTCAAAGATTCAACTTTTAGGTTTGAATCTTACATTTTGAAGAACAATTCCTTTAAACATTCAACTTTTAGGAAGAGCTAAGATTTGAGAAAAATAATGAATTAAGTCGCCATTTTTTGGATGATTGGGTTGGTGAGGGTGAAGAGGTATTTAGGGTTCTTCAAAAGTGAAGATTGTTCTTCAAATGGGTAATGGGTCGGATATTACCGTTGGAGGGGTAAATTTAATTTTAAAAGAATGTTAAAAGATGACTAACGCACCGTTCTAAGCTGTAACAACACGCGCACAAGGTTGGTGTTCGGAGGGTTGAAAATAATTCACATAAAAGATGTTAAGGGGGTATATAAACACCGTATAGTTTAAGTACTAAAGTAAGTTTTCGTGCCAAGTTCAGGGGGGTTTTTATGTATTTTCCCTTCTTTTTAAGTGAACAGATGTAACAGTTGTACATGTAAATAGGCTTAATAATTTATATTATTATTTATTTGTGCATACTTTTAATTCATGAATTTCAAATAATTATATAAAACCTCATTATTCTGAAACCTACCTGTCACTATTAAAAAAATTGCACTATTAATTTGGTGTCTTTATTCTAGTATGAGTAAGATACATGCCTATATAGATCACAACTGAGTTGTTATGTAATATTTATCAAGCTGTTTTATTCTTATAACGTTCTTGTTAAGACACTTTTCTTCAATCTTATTTGATGTTTTCCCTGTTAATTGTGTATCTTGCTCATTGCTATAGTTTTTCATTGATTGTTTTGTTGCATGGATGACTCATAGCTAACCCAAAGTAATGAATTTCATCTTGGCTGTTAATATTGATCAGATTTGTACTTTTTAAAGTTTGCTGTGAGGAAATGTTATTTATTGAAGAGCCAAATGATTGTTGTAATGCATCCAAAAAAATAATAATTCAAGAGTTTATAATGTTGAGTCCGCGCTAAGCACAGATATAGATTATCTACTATATAAAATGCATGTGGTGTGATTTTTTACTGCTATTGTTACGCCAATAATACTACAAGAATGAAAATAGTATATTGCTATGATGTGAAAAGAGAATTTTGAATACTCATATATTCAAAGTATAGTTAGAAAGTTCAATACATAACTTGCAAGTCTTAAAGTAGGGGTGTACAAGTCAAATCGTAAAGTCAAATTGAACCGATGAACCAAATCAAACCGAAAAAAAAAACTGATTTATGATTTGGTTTGGTTGGTTTGGAGGTTAAAAAAAAAATTGACCACTCTTGGTTTGGTATTAAAAGAAAAAAAGTCAAACCGAACCCAAACCAAACCAACATAATATATTTATATATATTTATATATTATTTATAGATCAAAAATATTATTTATAATCTACTTTGTTGATATATTTTTAGTTAGTTTATAGTTTTCAATGTTTATATATTTTATTTCAAATTTGGGCTTGTAAAAATTGTAAATATTTTATTTTTGTATTAAGATCCAAAGTTACAATTATATTGCTATAGTTTTTCAAATTCAAAGTTAACAATTTACTTTGTAAATATTTTGTTTTGTATTCAGTTTGCCTCTAGCCTTTAATCTTATTAATTTAACATAATGAACGTTGATATTTAAAAAAAAATATTTTGTACTCATGTGAATTTTACCGTCTTTTCAAAAATTTCTATTTATTTAACATTTTTTAAATTTAGTTTATCACACAGATAGTGAAAATATATTTAATCTCTTTTTCAAATACTGTATAGTTGTAAAAAATCGGAAAACTGAAAAAATCGACTAAAGCCAAAACCGAAAAAACCGACTTTATATGGTTTGATTTGGTTTTTAGATTTAATAAACCGACATAATTGGTTTTAATTTTTTTTTAATGAAAAATCAAACCAAACCGACATATGTACACCCCTAGTCTTAAGATAACCAAAGTATTAAAAACTGACAAATAAAACTCTAAAGTTTTAAGAGACACAATAATGGATGACAAAGACTCTTCATCCACTTGAACCACATAATTAACAATGGTTGATAATTATTTGGGTGCATAAATTGTACTTTATTATTTTGCTAGAACAAATTAAAAATAAGTGAAAATATTTTTAAAGATATACATAACTTACTCGAAAATTATTAGGGGATAAGGTAAAGTATGAAGAGAATAGTGAGGTGGTATTTCACATGACGTTCAACTCATCTAAATATTAGGTCACAAGAATTTTAGCTAAGGAGCACATCCGCTAGAAATAGGGATATATTTATGTCATCTCTATGATTACGAGAGAAATCTATTTATTAATTAAACGATTATAATGTTAAAAAAATACGCTTAATAATTAAGATCTAAAAATGACTTACATTAAGTACAAATAAGTCGGCCTTATATGTTTGCAATTGTTAATAATGTTGAGAGTCACATTTATTTATTGAAAGTTTGAAAAGGATAATGTTACACAAATGATGAGGGGAAAATATGTATTAAAAAAATTCCGCTGCCGGGATTTGAACCCGGATTCTTCAACAAGATAGAATTGCCAGTGCTACAGCGGACTCATTTGGTGTTAGTGGTGGGACTAATTTTATTTGTACCTTTAGGAGAAATTTATTTCACATTTGTGCACAAAACAACCTTAAATTACATATAACCCCCAAATTTTTTCTTTGAACAAATAAAACTTTTATTTTTCCTCTCGATTTAGGATAAATTCGCAAACTTAGGAAAAAATTCATGGTGTATACTTTTCTTCTCTTTCTTTATTATTTTACTATCTTTTTTCCCTCCTAAAATTTCTAACTTATTTTGTCGTGATTTGTGAATATCCCTTGATGATATAATACAAGCTTAAATGAAAGTGTATATTCATATAGTTAATCCAACTTGTTGGAAAACTGGGACGTTATAAAGTAATTATTATTATTGTTGATGTTGATAATGCAAACACACCTACTATGCTAGTATTTGAATATTATAGTTGCATATTAGAAAAATTGCCTAATACTGTCGCCAAAATTTACTAAGATTTCAATGTAAAGAAAAGGATTGTTACAAATGTATTGTTAGAGATGAAATTAATCAAGAAAAACAAAAAAGAACGTATATCTTGATCTATGCTAATGCATTATTCTAATTATTGTTGTTCCTTTGTCTTCTTGATTTTCCAAGTTATGTGTTGAACTTTCTAACTATCCTTTGGTTTTCATTCATATTGCTTGCAACCTAGAGAAAGTGAGCTTACTAGATCAGTGAGTAGATAACACTTAATCCACAATCATTAAAACATGTCAATGTACAGTATTGAGAAAACATAGTTGATATGTCCTTATTTTGTAATGGTAAAAAGTCGAATCATATCGATCATGTATACATTAGTCAAATAACATTGCGGTAATAAAAATGGAGTGAGGGACACCCTCCGTCAGAAAAAAATAACACTGCAGTAATATCCTTCACGAGTGATGGCAATTGAGGGTAACCAGTAATTTCATAGTAGTCCTTCCCGATAACCTCAAGTCTAAATCACTTTCTATCAAAATCCAATCGTCGTCTGTATTTAGGTACTTGATTGAAAAGATTTGAAGTGGTATATTAAGTCTCTTTTCGACTTCCCCCTCCAATTCTACCCTGGTTAATGAAGAGGAGAGATCGAATTTTATGATATCACTTCCACATGTAACCTCTCCGGTCATCATCACACTATCATAAGGTTGTCCTGTAAGACGAGATGTTTCGTAAACCAAATCATGATCTGCCCCTTTTTCTTGGGAAAGATGAGAACATTGTTTATCTCCCTCACCCTGTAGAGATGTCCCTTGGCTAACATGGTGATAAACCTCTCTAGTCTTAAGATGGACCATATTGTTTACGTATTCGTTTCAATGTTAATGGACTAACTGCAAGTCCAGAAAAGGTATTTTAGTGAACCTATGCAAATACCATACAGATATATGAAGGATAAAAAAAAAAGCCCCAAATAAAGATATATAAAGGATAAAAACCTCAAATGCTCGTATTGCATTGTATGAAACTATATGTAATGATGGAGCATGTTAAAAATTAGTGCATCTTAGAGTTTTCTTTTACTGTTTTACTTGTGCAGTTTACTGAGTCAACAAGTTGAGATTGGCAGAATCATGAACAGTAGCACTTAGACACAACTTCTGAACGGGTTTATGAATGTTATTCCTTGACTGAGTAGTCATGGGATGAGAGAGTTGAAGAAACCTTACCCCTATACAAGAACCTGGTTCTTGTGCGTTTACTAAAATAACCAATCGCAACACAATAAAATATAGATTTTATCGTGGAAACCTTCTTCCCTCAAGGAAGGAAAAAATCACACCACAGTTTCATTACCTTCAACCACAATTCAAGATTACAACTCAATAATCAATGAACTAACTCTAGTACCTTTACTCTGTATCGATTATCGAAGACTCTATTCTCCAAAAAGTCAAACTCGCTTCTTGTTACAATTCTGTCAAACTCTCTATTAACTCTACTCTCCAACGAATATGTAACACTATACTTTAGAAAGAAATCCCAACTCATTTGTGATTTTGCAAAGACTACTTTTTTTTTTATTCTACTTTTATAGAATTTGATTGGGCCTTAATCGATTTCTACAAGGAAAACAATTTGTTTCCCTAGAAAACTAATCCTTCTCCTTATAGAACTTGTTTGCTTTCTTCCTTTTCGGTCTAGGAGTCTTCCGCTTTTATTATTTTCCTCTTTTAACTTGGCTTGCTATTTTGGACACCTTTTTCCTATTTTATCTCTTCCTGCCTCTTTGTTTTGAGTCTGGTATGTGTTATATGAACCTGGTTCATGTTGTCATCATCAAAAGTATTTTGAGCAATTCATTATTCATCAATTTCCCCCTTTTTGATGATAACAAATATACTCAATTTCCCACACCTGTGTCAGCAAAAGACTTTCCCCTTTTGACATATCAAAAAGAAAGAATAAAGATCATAACAACAGGAGATCATAATAAACTCAGAGCCACAGGGGAAACACTGAAGGCAGGGTAGCAGACAACGAACACAATCTAAGGATACTAGTCATCCAAACAAGATGCAAAAGATCAGTCAAGCAGGGATAAAGAACAAATCAAAACATGATGCACAATGTTTTAATCCCAGTGAAGAGCTCCAACACAATATCCAAACCATACACAACACAAGAAGCAACAAGATTGTCTCAAAATAAGCAAATAGGATGAGTTGGTATAGGGAATCAGGACGAGGAAGGGAGAGGGGAATGAGATGATGCCAGGAGCTTTAGAAAATTATCCACTCGAGTATTACTATCCTGTTGTTGCTGCAGCAATTGGTCCTTCAACCGAGCAACTTCCCCCTGTGACTCAGCCAGGTTAGTGTGCATAGTCTCAATTTCAGTACGGAGGGCATGATTCTGTTCCCTGGCAATATGAAGATCATTCAAAAGACTGGCTACTGGGTCAGTAGCCTTTGGAGGAGCAGTAGGAACCAGGTCGTTGTTATCAAGTAGCCTGCAGTCAACAAGAGTAGACCTGTTCCTGTTCAGAACCAAATGATCTGCCACACCCGGTAGAGATATGCCTTGGCTAACATGGTGATTAACCTTTCTAGTCTTATAATGTGGCCATCTAGATATACCATGTACTTTACATATTCGTTTCAATGTTGATTTACTAACTGCAAGTCCAGAAAAGGTATTTTAGTGAACCTATGCAAATACCATACAGATATATGAAGGATAAAAGCCCCAAATACAGATATATAAAGGATAAAAACCTCAAATGCTCGTATTGCATTGTATGAAACTATATGTAATGATGGAGCAATGCAATACAGAGTAAAGCTAGGGTAAAGTATAAAATAGAAATACTAAATGATAAATTAAGACTAAATGACAAGGAAATATTGAAAGAACAACATTGATCATTGTACAAAATGTGTCTTTTCATTTTACCTATATGATACAATAATACAATGATGATTATTTAAAGTAACAATACAAGGGGTTACCACGTAGAGCTTTAGCAGCTTGTTGAAGAGTCATGCCAAAATGCTGCTCCAGAATCTGTCGAGTTATCCCATAATCTTTTTCTATCCTCTCTATTGCATTCTTTTTCTTTGAATGACTAATTCCAGATCTAGCAATATCCACATTCGATTGCGAATGGGCAACTTGTTGTGGTGTTGGTTGTTGAAAAGAAGCATCAAGTTGTGCCAGCTCTTTCGAGTTAAATGGTCCAAGCCAATTCTCATCAATTTCAGAGGAATTGAGCCCAACGGATGCAAGATCATGGTAACTGGGTTCTGGTTGGATTGATGGAGAATCATTACATTTCATAAAAGGTTCAAGTGCTTCAAAAAGTTCGCTCCTCCAGTAATCAACGCAAGTTTGTTTGGTGCTAATGTACATATCGATAGCTGCACCCAACACCAAAACAAGAACTGACACCACAAATGTGTGAAGACGGAGTTAGTCAGCACCTCACTTTCAAGATCGTGAATTCTAGTTCCCTCACTTTCCATTTATAAGATTGTGAATTATGCCGCAGTCCAAGGAACAAAAATTGAAGAAAAATATGAGAACATATGCTACAAAAACGGCACCACAAATATTCTGCAAAGGGTTAAGGCTCACTTTTTCTCATTAATCTTACCCAAACCTTTTGACATTTTCTAATCTTTTTTATCAAGTCAAAAGAACCAAAAAGCTCATATATATATAATACTAGTTTTTTTGAGACGTGATGTGATTACCGATTTCAAAAATATATGTTATAGTAAATAGTATTGCTTATTTAATCGAAGATTTGAATAATAAGCTTAGTAAAAACTAATATTCCAGATTCTTTTGTGAATGTTCAACGTGGATCGTCATATATATATTTCATATTCACGCAAACCTATGAAGATGGTCAATGAAAAATTTTATTAGTTAAATGCAATAATGTATATATTTATTTCAATTTGATGAGGTTCAACCATGTAATTAGTCTTATCTCACTAATATTACCTTATAGACAATATTTGTTTTGTATTGTTCTTATCATCTAACCAAATGTGCTTTGCGTGTGTATTCCACATTAAATTCTTTATTAGATGGCATATGAACATGTGAAGAGAACATATACATTATATATATTCACATATTTTCACATTTGTTGTGAGTTTTTTTTTCTAAAAAGAAATCGGAATAATTTAAAATAATATATTTTGAAGTTATAAGATCTTGTTGACTTGATTATACATTAGTGACATATAGAATACTTTAATTTAAATACAAATACCTACTCAAATATAAATATATATTTGCATCATTGAAAATATTAATCTCATAAAATTAACTAATACTAACTTCAACTAGCGTTATTACAAGTCATATGAACTTTTGTTCGTCTAAAATGCTGAAATATTAAGAAATAGTAAATAAGTAAAACAAAAGTGCAATGTTATATAGTAATAACTATTTTGAAGGAAAATCCATGAGAGTCTAAATCACATAAGTAACATTGATAAATAAAGTCATTTTTTTGTCTTGAGCATCAAAAACAAATCGTGACAATTCTCTAAATTTTGGAAAGGATATTCAGAAGCATATATCTACATGACAAGAGAAATTATTAACAAAAACTAATATANACCGAAGAAAAATATGAGAACTTCTGCTGAATAACACCACAAATATTCTGCAAAGGGTTAAGGTCACTTTTTCTCATTAATCTTTACCCAAACCTTTTGACATTTTCTAATCTTTTTTATCAACGGGCCAAAGGGCCAAAAGGTTCATTAATATATATATATATATACTAGTTTTTCGATATTTGCGTTGCACCTGATTACCAATTTAGAAAATATATGTTATAGTAAATAGTATTGCTTATTTAAGCGAAGATTTGAATAATAAGTTTTGCACAAAATAATATTACAGATTATTTTGAGAATGTTCAATTTAAATCGTCATATATATCTCTTATTTACGCGAACCTATGAAGATGACCAATAAAATATTTTATTAGTCTAATTCAATAATGCATATATTTATTTCAATTTGATGAGAGTCAATCATGTAATTAGTTATATCTTACTAATATTACCTTATAGACGATATTTGTTGTGCATTTTTCTTGTCATATAACCAAATATGCTTTGCATGTGTATTCCACGTTAAACTATTTAGATGTATTTTTTAGAACTATTTTTTTATATTAATTTTTATTTGATTATTATAACATAATAGATGACATTCTTATTGTTGGCTCGCATATTTGACTTCT
Organism: Solanum stenotomum; assembly: GCF_019186545.1. Lineage (NCBI taxonomy): Eukaryota > Viridiplantae > Streptophyta > Magnoliopsida > Solanales > Solanaceae > Solanum > Solanum stenotomum. The sequence continues at coordinate 10,867,679 of NC_064292.1, read as the reverse complement.
CTATTGATTGTGTACATAAATAAAAGATAGTTATCTTAATGTTCATAGTTAACTAATAAAGGTTTCTTTTTTTTACTAGAAAAACTAGAAGTTAAAATTAAAGAAAATATTCTATCTATGAAATCATATATATAATCACATTTTTATCTTACACCCAAAAAAGATATAGTTCATATACTTCAGCACCCTGTTATGACATATATAGGGGTGGTATAATAATATGAAAAATTATTGGTCAAAGGTTAATATAAAGAAAGATGAAAAATTGATATAATTAATGTAGTAACTATGAGAATTCATAATATTAAAACTAAAGAATGCAAACGAGTGTGAATAACGTTTGCAATAATTAGTAATAACTAAGAGAATTTATAATGTTATAACTAAATAATTAATGTGCAATAGTTGAATTTCTAATAAATTTTATACTTACATAAATAAATAGGACTTTTAATTAATGTTCCCATTTTTTATAGTTATTATATTTTAATTTAGTGTAGGGANNTGAAATCATATATATAATCACATTTTTATCTTACACCCAAAAAAGATATAGTTCATATACTTCAGCACCCTGTTATGACATATATAGGGGTGGTATAATAATATGAAAAATTATTGGTCAAAGGTTAATATAAGGAAAGATGAAAAATTGATATAATTAATGTAATAAATATGAGAATTCATAATATTAAAACTAAAGAATGCAAGAGAGTGTGAATAACGTTTGCAATAATTAGTAATAACTAAGAGAATTTATAATGTTATAACTAAATAATTAATGTGCAATAGCTGAATTTCTAATAAATTTTATACTTACATAAATAAATAGGGCTTTTAATTAATGTTCCCATTTTTTTATAGTTATTAGATTTTAATTTAGTGTAGGGACAACATGAAAATATTTATTCAATATTACTGAATATAAAATTTATTTTGTAAATGATAAATTTTAAATGTTTCATAAATATCCACATATTTTCAAATTTGTTGTGAGTTGTTTTTTTTAAAAAAAAATATATCATAACATTATAAAATAATTTATTTTGAAGTTAGAAGATCTTGTTAGCTTTATGATACATTCGTGACATATATAATACTTTTATTTAAATATAGATACCTACCTCTATATATATATTTGCATTAATAAAAATATTTATCTCATAAAATTAGTTATTAAATAAATAATAAAAATTAAGCTAACATAAACTTAAACTGACATTATTACAAGTCATATGAACTTTTCTTCGTCTAAAATATTGAAATTTTAAGAATCAGTAAATAAGTAAAACAAAAGGCCAATGTTTATATAGTAATAACTATTTTGAAGCAAACTTCATGACAATCCAAATCACATGAGTAACATTGATAAATAAAGTCATTTTTTGTCTTGAGCATCCAAAAAATAAATCTTGACAATTATCTAACTCTTGAGAAGTCTAATAATTTTGGAAAAAAGTTATTCAAAAGCATATATCTACATCACAAGAGAAAATGTTAACAAAAACAAATGAATTTAGACTACATCATATTAACTTCATATATTGGAATATTACATACTAATGTATATGTTAAGTAAAACAATAATTATTATATCATCAAAATTGTTTTCATCAAGTACTCGAGGTTATGGAATATACCTTCTTATGATAGAACGATTTAGTTCATTAGAATAGTGGTACCTCATATTCCGCTAAACTTCGGACTAACTCAACATCAATAAATCACACGGAAATTTTATAATATTCAAGAAGAAGAAGAAATGTAGAAGATTAAAAAAATTATTGTTGAAAAATGAGAGGAAACCCCTCTATTTATAGTCAACAAAGGGTAATATGAACAATTGTTTTTTGTGGCTTGTCTGAAAAGTCATGACCTTTCAGAGAATTCACAATACTTTGGAAAAGGCACAACTTAGTGAAAAAGTCACAAATCTTTGAAAAAGTCGCAACTCATTGAAAAATCACAACTCTATGAAAAAAGTCACAACTTATCGAAAAAGTCTACAACTCATCGAAAAAGGCACAACGAGCTTCCGTCAAAACGTGATGTATGTATAGGTGTATATATGTACAATGTGTATAAATAAACAAATACACCCATAGAACCAAAAGGTGTTGTGGTGCCACTAGTAAATGACTCCCCACCTTCCAGACGCGGGATCGAGTCAGGGAAATGACTTTTTGTTAAAAAAAAAAAAAAAAACTCGCAGCCTCGAATAGATGACGAATTCAGCTTCAACAATGCATATTTTGAAGATTATATTTCCTTTTTTCTTTTTAATTCTAGTTGTCTTAGTTTTAATTAGTGATTATTATTGACTAATTTAATTTATTAATCTTTGATTTTTTATAATTTGTTATTAGTTATTTGTTTGATGGAGAAGTGTTAAAAATAGCTTTAAACTATGTCATATTGAATAAAGATATTCTCTATTAATAGTTTGATTAAAAAATGTCCATATTGTTGATAATTTGTTCTAAAAATATCTCCACTATTAATAGGTTGATCCTAAAAATTTCTCTATTGTTACTTTATTGTGTCAAAAATACACTTTTTCTAATGAACATAATATTTTTTTTATTTCTCTAATGAACATAATCTTTTTTTATTTTCCTAATAAAATTAATATTTTTAAAGAATCTCTTTCTTGTTTCTTTTCTTTTGAAATACTTTTAACTAAAAAAATTTGGAAATAGTAATATTTTTCTTAATCTCATTTTGTAATTTAAATAGATAATGTCATGTACTTTTTAAATAATATCATAGTAACTTCATCTTTAATTTTTATTTAGCTATGATAAAATTCTTTTTTCCTAATAAAATAAAAATATTTTTATTTCTTAATCTTTTTAAAATTGTTTAACTAAATATTTTTCTTGTAGCTATCGCAACTGTGGAAATATCATTTTCTTCCATGAAGTAGATATACAATGAAATATGAAATAAGAGTGGTGATTAATATTCAAATGATTTGTTTAGTTTGTTACATAGTAAGTGATATATTTACAAATATAAGTAATGATGCTTTAATTTATCGTTTTCAAATTACGTAAACTCGTCGTGAACTATTATAAATGAATAATATATTTATAATATTAGTAAAATTATTTTTTCAAAAGTTATGCTTTATGGATTTTGTGCGGAATCGAAACTTAAGATTGATTTAGTGATCTAAGCAATGTGTCTACTTGGCATCCAGAAAATTTAAATCCTGGATCCGCCTCTGACCCTTATATATAAGTCTAACAAGAAAAAGACTAATAGTGCGATGAATACACGTGTGCACACTTATCTTTGGCAAGTATAAGTCAAAATATGAGAGGTTGTACCAACACGTACAGTTGTAGGTGCCTGTACAAAAGACTTTAACAATTGTACATTATAGCCACCTATAGGTACTTTGAAACAGTTGTCTTTTACCAATTACCGTTACTTATATCCTACATCTAGGGGTGTTCACGGTTTGGGTAAAAATCGATCCAAACTGATTAAATAAATTGATTTTCATTTGGTTTTGGTTTAGTTTGGTTTGATTTAACATTTTTAAAAATTGATAATATTTGGTTTGATTATAAATTTGTTAAAAAAAAATTACAAAAATAACCAAACCAAACCGATAAATTATATATATATATATATATATATATATATATATATATACACACACTAGAGTTTAAGACAACGTTTGATAAATATAAATTACTCCTTTTATTACTTGAATTTGTGATGTAATGCACCTTTATTAAAAATATTATTTAAGGATATAATTTAAATTAGAATTTTTATTTTTGCTCTTTGTGTATAAATATAACTTTATAAGTAGTGTAATATATTTCATACGCCCTTCATCACTTTTTACTTGTTAAATTTAACTTGATTACCTATTAAGAAAATAATGATTGGTATAGTGAGTTTACCATTTTGCCCCTATTAATTAATAGATTAACATATTTACAAACTACATTTTTCAAAAACATTAAAACTCAATGTTAATAAATTGAGGGTATAATAGAAAAAAAATTATTCTTTCTTAATTTATCAAAAAATAAAAAATATTTGACAAGTACATAAGAACAGAGAGTAGAAAATATAAAACTTCATAAAAAAAATCTAAATATCTATCTTGAATTTTGAACAATTTAATTAAATTATTATTATAAATGATAAAAAAATCTTTAAAATTCACTTTATATAGTATTTGAGAAAGTAATTATGATCGACTATTTTCCCTTGAATAAAAGTCGCAAGTTCATTTAGGCAAGCGTGGTAATCTTGACTGGCGAAAAGAAGAGCGGCGCCACACATTTTCCAATTTTGATGACCTTTGGAACAATACAAAAGGTCAAAACTAAATGACAATCCAACATTGTTTAGATTAAACGAATCTCTCATGTAGTTCCTTCCTTTCTTATTACTTTTCTGTTTAATAATAATTGTCTGTTATATTATTTTAAGATATTTAATAATATTTATTTATTTTATAAAATTAATAAATAATTTTACATTTAATTTTTAATTTACTTTTATAATTAATGTACGCGATGTATCTAGACGTTGAGTGATGTATCTCAAATCGAGAAACGATGTATTAGGACGTTGAGACATGTATCCAAAATCGAAACACGATGTATCAGAACGTTTTGAGATGTATCCGGTTTCATCAAATTTAAGAGATTTTTGTAATTTAAAAAAAATAGTAATAAGATGTAATTAGTCTTAACATTATGAGATTTGTGTAAAATTTTCATAATATAAATTGGTCATATTATAATTTTTTTTTATAATATGTGAAATAATCTTTATATTTAAATATACTACTATTTTAAAAGCAAATTCAAAAACATGCTTAAGCTATTTCCAAATTTGAAACAGAACTTCAAATTAAATTTTGAATTTTCACAACGAAAAATTAATTTTCAAATAAAATAAAATTTATCCTGAAAAAATGTGAATCGTAATTTTAAAACAATACGGATAATTTAAAAGTGATAAGCAACTTTTTGTTTTTTTTTTTTCATGTCAACAAAAAGTACAACAATTTCTTTTGTCCTTAGCATCTTTGGGTTACAAATTGCACCATTGAAAAAAATAGTAGAAAGTTGTGAAATAGCCCCCACTGAATATTTCATTCATTCATTTTTATTATTTATTATTCTAAAAAAATTATGTTTTTAACATATCAAAGAGATTTTTAAAAATATTTTACCCTCAAAATTAATTATTTAATCCACAAATTATTTACTAAATGTATAATAAATAGAGAGAAAATGCATAAGTACCCCCCAGTCTATACCCGAAATCTCAGAGACACACCTAACCTTTACTAAGGTCCTATTACCCCCCGAACTTAATTTATCTATAATATTCTACCCCTTTTCGACCTACGTGGCACTATCCTTGAAAATTTTGTTAACATGCGTTGGGCCCACAAGATAATGCCATGTAGGCCAAAAAGGGGTAGAATATTACATATAAAATAAGTTCGGGGGGTAATAGGACCTTAGTAAAGGTTAGATGTGTCTCTGGGATTTCAGGCATAGGCTGGGAAATACTTATGCATTTTCCCATAAATAGAAGATAAAATACAGTATTTTATGAAGCAGCTCTGTAAAATAAATTGATAAATAAAATTATAAAACTACCCTCCGTCAATAAGCAGACACGTTGAGAGAGAGCAACTTATTGACATTTCTTATATAGTATATATATATATATATGTTCAATAAAATGTATTCAAAAATAATTTAAAAAAAAGACATTAAAACCTAGCAAAAGGCCCATAATTTGAAGCCTCATTCAATTTGGGAAAATTGTATATAATGACAAACTATTAATTCAAATTAAATGGTATAATCATAGTTTGATTTAATTGTACCCCATAGCAAACTGTTTGTCAGTCGCCTCTCTCCCTAAATTCTCGCTTGCCACTCTCCCTCTGTCGCTCGCCTCTCTCGCTTTATACAACAGAAATGTATAAATTGTGTTTCTGTTTGTATAAAGCAAGAGAAAATTGTATATACACATGCAAAAACATATATCTTCGTCCTATACACTTATAATTATACAATATAAATATTCCCCTGCCCAATTCTCTTTTGTCTTTCTCTCTTTCTCGCTTTATACAAACACAGATTATATAAAATACAATGTATAATTTATGTTTGTATAAAGCGAGAGAGAGAGTGATATTTGATATACAAACGTTTTATTTCGATTCAATTGTATACAAATTCAAATTTTATACAGATATACAAACACATAAAATTGAATTGAGAGGTTGTCAATGATTTATACAAACGAGAGGCTAACAACAATTTATACAAATGGCCAGCCAGCGAAATTATACAATTCTGAAGAGGAGCCAGCGAATTATACAATTGCTTCTTTTGTATATATGTATAGCGAAATAGGCATAGCTTTCATTTGTATATGAATAGCGAATTATGCATATATATGTTTGCTATGGAGCGCAATTATACAAACTTTGCTATAACATACAAATATAATTTTTTTGTTTGCTATATGTAAAAGTTGTTCTTCAATAAAATACAACTACAAGGATCGTAGCTTTTTTATTCTTAGGTCAAATTCAATGAAGTACTATTGTAACACGTTCTTTTGAGGTGAAAAAGTGCAGAGGCACTTTTCATCAACTCTTTGAGATTTGTTTTCTATTGCAACTTGCAAATTAATTTTCTACATCTCTTCAACCATTTGTCATAAGTAAAGTATTCATTGTTAAATTTTATTAATAGGTTGTCTACTAGTAAATCAAATTTCTTGATTTTTGCTTGATTTTAATTTTTTATTTCTTTTTTCAGATTGAAACAATGGAAGTTGAAGGTGGCTGAAAAAGAAATTACACCCACGCCAGCAATAATTCGAGCACATGGTAACACACTTAAAACTTCTACAAGTTCTACTACGTGAAATCCTCCTAAAAAACAAAAAAGAACTACTGTTTCTGGTGCCATGGAAGGAGTGGTAGGGAAACATCACAAATTTGGAACCACTTTGAAAAATTTCTTGATAAGAAAGGTGAACAAAAGGGAAAATGCAATTATTGCTCTAAAGTACTTTCTTGCCCTAGTAAGTATGGGACTTCTAATCTATGGATACATATAAACAGTAATTGTGCCAAATCCCCTTACAGAATCATTAATATATGCTTAAACCTATCAAAGAAGGGGGACAAGGGACTTTGGAAAAGATTGTTTATAATGTTGTTGAGGTTAAGAAGGTCATTGCTGAGTTTGTTATTCTTGATGAACAACCATTTAAAGTTGTAGAGGGGGAAGAGTTTAAAAGATTAATGACACTCATTTTGCCTAATTATGAGTTACCTTCTCGCATCACCGTTGCTAGACAATGTTTGGAGATTTATCAAGAGGAGAAAAATAAGCTTATTAAAGATCAGCGTGTGTGTCTTACAAGTGATACTTGGACATCAATTCAAAATATGACCTATATGGTCATTACTGCTCACTGGATAAATGATGAATGGAATTTGCAAAAGAAAAAGGGATAGGAACTGAATGAGCATACTGTTTGTAACTCGGTGCATACAACTTTCTCTAGCATATTTAGTAAAGATTATCAAAGTTTTGGGCGACCTCTTTTGGTTTAACATTGTAGAGACAATATGGCTATATATTTTTCTCCAAGAAATGATGAGATATTTTTACATATGGTTAATAATCGAATAATCGAACCAAATCGAAAACAACTAAATCGATAAATATATATTATATTTGGTTTGGTTTGGTTTTGATAATTTTAAAACCGATTAAGTTGGTTTGGTTTTGGTTTTAACCAATAACCGATCCAAACCAACCCGTGAACACCCCTACCTACACCTTAACCAAAAATTTCCTCTGAAGGGGTTGCTATTGAAGAGCAATACAAAATTTGTTTGACTCTCGAAATTTTATGTGTGTCACATAAATTGAGATAAAATGAGTAACATATATTAGACCCGTATATTCTATCGATGCCACATAAATTAGGACAGAAGGAGTAACATATATTATCTAAAAGTTATATGAAAAGTACTATAAATTACACTTACAAAACTTACAAATTGAGCTCATATATACCCTTACCATTATACAAATGACTCACATATACCCCTACCGTTACAAATTGAGCTCATATATATCCTTCATCTAACAAAAGTGAAAAAATTAGTTTAAAATTTATATTTATATTTTTGACTTTTAATTTTAAAATTTTTTATGTAGGGGTATATATGATCCTTCTAGCAAAGTTCAAGGTATATTTTAATTTTTTTCATTCATAAATTGTTTTTTGACCTTTTTGATTATAATTATTTGAGTTTCTTATTTTTTCTTTCATTATTTAGTGTAAAGAAAACAAATTTGAAACTAATTTTTTTGGCTATATTATAATATTATACTATTTTTTCGGCTATATTGTAATTTAGTTCTTGTATTTGTAAAACAAATAAAATTGGGGCATCTATAATAAATTTTACAAGAAAATTAGTGAAACATAAATAAATTTGACCATTAAAATAATAAATTTAAATTAGTCGTTGAAACAAAAAAGTCAACAAAAATACGTATGAGGAGGATCAAATATACCCATCTGGATTTTTTTTTAAAAAAAATATTAAAAATTAAAATTAATTTTTTCACTTCCTTTAGAGGAAAGGGGTATACGTTAACCATTTGTTTAACAATAGGGGTATATATGCGCTACTCTTATAACGACAAATATATCAATTATAAATGACAAAATTGAAAGGTAAATCAGGTCATTTTCCCTTGTATAAAAAATAGAGTATATAGGATATAAGTGCAAGTGAAAGTTATTAGGGACTAGGTAATTTAAATTAAAGTATTAAGAGAAAACGGTCTAAACCCCTCCCCCCCAATCTATACCCGAAATTTCAACTACACACTCCAACTTTATGAGTGTCCTATCACCCCCTGAACATTTTATTTGTCTATTTACTACACACTTGAGTGCTGCCCAGTCCACATAAACCAAATAAATTATCTCACGTGTTTGCATGCGCGGGTCCCCACCCACTTCAACCCCCAATTTTTGTTTTTTCTCCATTTCCCTCCTAAAACTGTAAGAAACTCCAAAAGAGAAGTTTTTCATCTCGTTTTCTCCATTTGAATCGAAACTTTTTTGGTGATTTATCGAAGAATTTTTGTGTGTATTCATCCATACAAAGCTTATTCAAGTTTTCATTTGCCATTTTTAATGAATTTCGAGAAAATTCAAAATTCAAATTAGAGACCCTAAATAAGAAATTAGAGCAGATTACAAATCCTAACTTCAAGATTTAAAGTAGAAATGAATATAAACAACTAAAACCTACCTTAGATTGAAAGAAAATCGTGAAATTTTCAAAAAAGGAACAAGGATTAATGGTGGGGAAGAAGCAAAAATGGTTTATTTAACTTGGGAAATATGACCATGGAAGAAGTACACTTTTTTTAGTCAAAATTTAAGGCTATTGCCTCTTCTCTTGTGCCTAGAGGTGGTGTTCTCACCTCTTATGATAGGTCAGCACTCAAGTGTGTAGTAAATAGACAAATAAAATATTCAGGGGGGGTGATAGGACACCCGTAAAGTTGGAGTGTGTAGTTGAGATTTCGGGTACAGGTTGGGAGGCTTTAGACCATTTTCTCAAGTATTAATCATTACAAAATCAAATTCTAATTCACATAATTACGACCTTTACACAACATCATCCACTAATTTATATTGTTATGTATTTGAAACTAATTTTTCATATAGAATAAAATATATTTTAAGTAATACATGACAGGGAGTAATAATTGTGGCAGAAGGGTAATTTTAAGCTGAGAAAGTGAGTATTTTTAATTAACATTCAATAGACAACTCTCTGTTTTGTTGCGCAAGAAAAAAAAAAGTGTTAAGAGACCTCCTAGACCAACACTAGAGAATAGAGATCCTTTTCAACCGGCTCCCATTTCGATTTAGAGTTTGGAACGAAGATTTTATTTTATTTTTTCCATTTTGATTTAGAGTCTGGATGAAATTTTTATTTTTTTTTACGCTTCCTAGAAACTCTCACCTTTTTACTCACTAGATGACTCGAACTCACAACATTTAGGTTGAAAGTGAAGAGTGTTTACCATCTAAGCAACTCCCTTTTGTCAATGAAGATTCTTTCAATTGGATGATGAACGTAATAGATATCGACTCAATTCGAAAGAAATTACGTAGAAGCTTTACAAAATTATTATAAAAAAACTTACCTCATTGTTATAAATCAAGTCATTGAATATTTCAAATAAACTCCTAAATTCAATACTCTCCTAAAATTCCTAATAATAAACCAAATCCCTTACACCATTGGCTACAAACGCTTTTTGACAAGCATTTGCCTCATCGCTACTAAACCAAACGAATTTTGAACATCCTCTAGAAAAAAGTATGGTTCATAATCTCACAGATACTGAGGCCATGCATAAAGACCATAAAATGAGCTTGGTTTTATGATTTTATCAACTACATTTTCTTTAATTGAATGAACATTCTGATCCTTAATTTCTCAAAATACTTCAATTAGAACACGCAAGAAATAAGCTATTTCAACAACCTTTTGTTCAATTTCTAGTCAAATTCTCATCAGCACGGATCAAGGGAATGGACCTCTAACCTCTTTTTATCTTGTTAGTTAAGCACTAACGACCATGAAAACAATTGTGCTATGAAGCCGCCATGCCAAACATATTAAGTTCACATTTAAATAAGTAATTCCTAGGATAAAATGTAGATTTAAGTCACTAAGAATGGAACCAATTTAATTCATTCTCAATAGCCATGAGATGATCATTCAAAGCAAAAAAAAATTATCGACGAATGCTCTTACTACAATCGTAGTCTCTTTTCCCCCGTGGATAGGAAATGCATGTGGAGGAATGATAACGAAACCCTACTGAGAATTGAACTTTATATGTATCGAATGTAAAGTAGCAATTATACTGGTAGGTATCGCTTAACGTTTAGATAGTTACCAAAATATAACTTGACAAATGTGAGACATCCTAAATAATCATAAATGATGACTGTTCAAGATCAATAAGCAATGAAATGATGTAACAAAAACATTCATAAAAAAATTTCATTAACATTTCAAAAATTCAAAGTTACATTGATTGATCTCTGCGCAATCACTTAACCATTAATAATTGACTTGTCATTACGTTATAGTAAAGTAATGTTCACCTTTGCTTGACAAGCTCAACATCTTTGAATTTGATTTTCCTTTTTTTCTTTTGCTACCAATTTTCTCCTCTGCGCGGGATGGAGAGTGCAGCCTCTAGCAGATCCAAATGAAGCGCAACGGGTTCTGCATTCCGTACAACGGTGTCGCTGTAGTCCAGATATAATCAATGAATTCAACTTGAAACTTTGTGCTCTTTTTCAAGGTTTTCGAGGATGTCGATGCATCTCTTGAGCAAAGACTTAGCATGCTCATTCTTTTCCATTTCATAGACCTGAACAAACTCGCGGCTGAATGCCACTTCTCCACCAGGCAACTGCCTGATAGCTTTCAGTAAGTTCACCATTTCCACAAGGCACTCTGAAGCTGCTATGTGAACCTGAGTTTGTGCATGGATAACAATGTTTGAGGTTCACAATAAAATATCAAACAAACAAAAACATTTAAACTCAATCGAAATAGCATCACCCCAAACCTTCTAACAAACTTGAGCAAGAAATCATACTATATCCCCTTTCATTTCCTTAAAAAAAATTCTATAATTGAAATTACTAGTCATAAATTCCCTTTTTATGAGTAATACTAGTCATAAATTCCCTTTTTTGAGTAATACTAGTCATAAATGTCTGCTGTTGAACTTTTCTCAAATGGATGACGAGATCAGAGATTATTTCAGAACATTTAACATTTCTTATTGAATGCAGAAACACTGCTAAATGCATGCAGTGGAACCTAGTGGAGCCAGGAAAGGATGCCAAATCTATAGAACAGTTACCAAGTTCTATCACCCTAGACATAGGATTGGGTGACCAGAAGACAGGATCGCATAAAAATAAGTATACAACAGCTATCCATAATTAATTGTCCTAAACAGCAGAGAAAAATAGCTGAATTACTGAAGAAAGGATGATATCACAACTGAAAAAAAGAAAGTTAAGGCAGGAAGAGACACCAGCATGGAGATATCTCCATTCAACGTAATAACAGACAATCAGGTGTAGATAGTCGATGAGATGAAATAGTAGTAATGACATATGTGAAAGATAGGAAGGCATAATGAAGATGACATACCTGGGCAATTTTTACTGTTTGTATAATTTCAAGTACTTTCACAGAGGTTTTGCAGAACAACTGGAAAGACCAGAATTTTAATTAGAATCCAGGTACAGTACAAGTGAGGACAAAATGCAACTTTGGGATATGAATCACCTCATGGGCAAAAGAAACTATGCTGGCATATTGAGAAGAATCTTGAGAACCAGCTGTCTCAGTGTGCAGCTTTGAGCAGAGCTCTTTAATTGACGAAAAAACAGACACTTTCACTGCAGAAAGGAAACAGCATATCAGAACAGGCAAAACTGTTTCACTCTCATGGTAAGGATATATAATGTTGTGAAGGCAAATACCTGGCCATGAAAAGTTTGGTGAAAGTGAAATTAAGAAAAAATCAATCAAATTCTGCTGCTGTTTAATAATATCAGGTGCCCGTGCTATGTGAATGCATGCTGTTACACAATTTACTATCCTATCATGCGCAGAAGAAAAATCCTCCTTCTCATCTCCTCCTGCAAATAATAAAAAGACATAATCAGACAAATGACATTGAGCTTCTTGCATCATTTGTCGTCTGGATTTAGAAGCATTGAACTATAAGAAAGTTTATGGTGGTTTGAGCAATATGATGGTTTCCTTATCTGAATACACCGAGTTTCCTAAGTAAAGGAGTCACGTTAGCAGACATATCAGCAATTTGCATCTATTGTCCAAACTGATAATTCCGTGCTGCCTATTTCTCTGATAATAAATCTCTTTTCTCAACTATTTCCTATTCTAAATCCCTTCTGGAAGTCACATTGACCAATGGATCCAAGACCATGACACTTGGAGTAGGTCACTTGACCCCTTTACCCTCTTTGACATAAGATTCCTCTCTTTATGCACCTGGTTGCCTCTTAATCTCATCCATTAGCTGTTCATCTCAAACACTAAATCATGCAGCCACCTTATTGAATGAATTTGTTGTAAGATAAGATTGTAGCATGGGAAAAATAAGAGATATTGAGCTTAATTAAGAAGACGGACTTTACTAGCTCAATCTTCCAAGATCACCCACAGATTGCCTTTTAATCAACTCCTCGGAGATGCTTTCATAGACGCTGAGTCCAACCTATTTAATTTTTTTTTAAGAAGGTACTTTGTTCATTCTGCTTATTCACCATAAACTGTGAGTCATCTCAACTCGGTAAGCATACTCATTTTTTTTTTTTTGACAAAGGTAACAAGATTGTATATAAATCTTCAGCACTGAGTCTAAGATACAAAGAATTTACATCACAGAGCTACATACAACTGAGTAGGCTCAGCAACCCAAAAAAGAAAACCTATCTCTAAGACCTTATCTCATCTTACAAGGATCCTAAGATGTCTACAGTTGCTACAGGATCATCTATATACTCCGAACTACACCAATAGCAAAAAGTGATAATGCAGTTTATTTTAATCCTATGCAAAGGACTACTGAAACATTGAAAACATCTTGAATTTCTCTCCTTCCAAATGGTCCACCATGTCACTACTGGGAGAATTCTCTATCTGTTTTTGTCTGTGCTACCACTCCCCTCATTGTTCAAGCTTACTAGAGCCTAACCTACCCTTTTGGGCATAGTCCACCTTATGTCTTTGAAACTAGTAAACAAGTTCCACAGTTGGCTAACCACTTTACAGTGTAAAAACAGATGGTTGATTGTGATAAGGCACGTATCTTCCATACTTATTCAAGGAGGAAGAAGCGAAGAAAGATAGGAGAAGATAATGATTTGCATCTTCTCAAATTCCTGTCGGTTTCACCCATGGAGCAATGAGCAGTTTCTTACCGTTATTAGGAGTTATTAGGCAGTTACTTATGGTTACTAGTAGTTATCTATCCTTATCCTAAATAGTTATAAAGTAGTTATAAGTTATCTATTATATAATAGGAGATCTAGTAAATAAGTAGTAAATAAGTAGACAGATGGTAATACATCTTTTAAATGCAGAAAAGGTTGTTCTAAGAGATACGAGATACTTGTCTCTCTTTGTATTTTCTACTGTTCTATGAGATACGAGATACTTGTGTCTCTCTTTGTATTTTTTGTTGCTTTTATCCAATAAAAAACCTTGGTTCCTATCATTGGTATCAGAGCAGTAAGATCTGCCATGGTTAATACACGAACCACTGCTTCCCACACCGAACCTATCATGTTGACTCCGGATCATATTGGCCAGCAATTAACCACTATAGCAGTGAAATTGGGAGCCATTGACACTTTGGCTGCTGATGTGGCTGCATTAAAAGCACAAAACATGCAAAATCAACATGGAATATCTAAATTTTTAGTGGAAGAGGGTGAGGTTGATAGCACTTGGAGGCATCACAAAACTTATCGATGTTCGCACACAAAGATGGAATTTCCTAAGTATGAGGGAGGAGATCCTCGAGGTTGGATTTTGAAAGCAAAGAAGTATTTTCAAAATTATCAAACACCTAATGATTGCAAGGTTGATGTGGCTTCAATGTATTTGGAAGGAGATGCATTGGATCTTTTTGCTTGGATCAACAGTGAAAGAACAATTTATTATTACTGGGATGAGTTGGTGAAAGTTATGCAGGAAAATTACGAACCCGCTGAGTTTCAAAATCCAGATGAACATTTGTGTAGTATCCAACAGACTGTATCAGTGTTCGAGTATAGGCAGGAATTTGCAAAACGGGTTGCCCGTGTGCAAACTTGGCCAGAATATTGTTTGCATGGAGTTTTCCGTAGCGGACTCAAAGAAGACCTTTGTGTGGATGTTAGGAATCACAAGCCTCGATCTGTGTATAAGGCGATGAGTTTGGCCTTAGAATATGAAAGAAAACAAGGACTAAATCAGTCCACTAAGGTACCTGCTACCTGCTGGGCCTTCTGTATCAAGACCTTCATCAATTGGGACTTCCTCTCCGACGGCTTGAGAATCCTTTAATTTTCAATCATCCCGCCAACCAGTCACACGCCCTTTTCAACAGTCGTCTCTTCCAAACAATCGCCCACTGAATTCTGAACAACAAATTCGGCGAGAAAAAGGCCTATGCTACCACTGTGGAGACAAGTTTACCCCTGGTCATCGCTGCAAACCTGGGACTTTTGCACAATTGGAGTTAATGCAAGGGGAAAACCATGTGCAAAGTGTTGAAGGTAATCATAATGAAGACATACCCCCTACTGATTTGGGGGAGATCTCTTTTCATGCAATTTTGGGCAAAGAATCTACTTCAACTTTTAAACTTCAAGGCACTCTTTGCGGGCATAAAGTGTTGATGTTGGTAGATAGTGGTTCGACACATAATTTTGTAGCAGAAGAAATTGTCACGAAACTTGGGTTGGCAGTCCAATATATCCCTACTTTTGGTGTCCAGATAGGCAATGATGAAATTATCAAATGCAACAAAGTTTGTCATGTCCTGTCATTAGAGGTTTCTAACTTGGTCATAAAGCACAATTTCTTCCCTTTTTCCTTCGGTGGCGCAGACATGGTGTTGGGTATACAATGGCTAGCATCCGTGAACACAATACAAGCCAATTGGAACGAGATGTTCCTAATCTTCCAATTGAATGAGAAAACTTATAAACTTCAAGGCGTTCCTCGGAAAACACTCACAACAACATCTTTCCATTCAGACCTTGAAGAACAGATGTTGACTAAAGATGCTATGTTGAACCTTATGAAGGCAGATTATAAGCACATAGACCTCTCTTCTAATGTTGGCGATGCTTCTATTTTATGTCTTCAGCCATATGGCCAAAAATCTGTGTTAGCTGCACGGTTTCCAGATTTTCGCCTTGAGGACAAGTCATCTTTCCAAGAGGGGTGTACTGATAAGGCATGTATCTTCCATACTTATTCAAGGAGGAAGAAGGGAAGAAAGATAGGAGAAGATAATGATTTGCATCTTCTCAAATTCCTATCGGTTTCACCCATAGAGCAATGAGCAGTTTCTTACCGTTATTAGGAGTTATTTGGCAGTTACTTATGGTTACTAGTAGTTATCTATCCTTATCCTAAATAGTTATAAAGTAGTTATCTATCCTTATCCTAAATAGTTATAATGTAGTTATCTATCCTTATCCTAAATAGTTATAAAGTAGTTATAAGATATCTATTATATAATAGGAGATCTAGTAAATAAGTAGACATATGGTAATATTTCTTTTAAATGCAGAAAAGGTTGTTCTAAGAGATACGAGATACTTGTCTCTCTTTATATTTTCTACTGTTCTATGAGATACGAGATACTTGTGTCTCTCTTTGTATTTTTTGTTGCTTTTATCCAAGTAAAAAACCTCGGTTCCTATCAGATTGTCTCTGCCTTTTGCTCACAAAAAAAGCATCTTGGACACATTTGTATGCCCCTCTTGAGTTAGAGTAACCTCTTTCACTACCAGCCAAGTGAAGACTACCACTTTGTAGGGAATTTTCACTTTCCATATAAGCTTCCAGGGTAAGAAACTAATTTGAGACCCCATCTGATTCGAACTCTTATAAGCAGAGCTGACTGTGAAAAAGCCTTTATTATGGCATTTCCATCTGAGTATCTTCTCCTTCCTTTGCTCTTGTATACTGCTCTAAGGTGCCATAAAATTCGGCTAGTCTTTCCACCTCCCAATCTTGCATCAGTCTTCTATATGTCAGGCTCCACCCTTTAGGAGTCCATACTTCTTGCAGAGTAGACCTCTGTTGCTGATTTAGTAGATAAATATCTGGAAAAAGTTGTTTGAGACTGCCACTTCCTAACCAATCATCTTCCAAGGACATGATCTTCCTTCCACTATTTACATTGAAGCTTGTTCTTTCAAAGAAAACATGCCCCAAGTTTCTGATTGACCCCCACATATTGATGCCATAAGCAAAAAATACTTCTTTAGTCTTTCAGAAATCTTGCTTCTCATATTTTGCTTGGATCACCCTAACCCACAGCGTCTGCTCTTCTTTAGGGAATCTTCACAGCCATTTTATAAGCAAGCTTTTGTTATGTTTTCTCAAATTTCTGATACCTATCCCCCATGCTTTTAGATAGGATTACAGTTTTTCATTTAACTAAATGGAATCCTTTGTACTCCTTATCTCCTTTCCACTAAAATTTCTCCTTATGGCATCAATTCTTTCTTCTACTTTGGCTAGAATGGGGAAAATTGTCATCAAATAAGTTGGCAAGGCATCTAAGACTGAGTTGATCAAGACTAATCAACCCCTCTGGACAAATATTGTGCTTTCCATCTGGACAATCTCTTCTTGCATCTCTCCACCACTCCATTCCAAATATCTTTGGATTTGCTTTTTGCTCCCAGAGGCATCCCCAAATAGATAATTGGCAACTGCCCTATCTCTCCTCCCAAGACTTCTATATGTTGTTGGATTCTATTCACTTCATTGATTGGGAAAATGTGACTTTTCCTCCAATTGATGTGGAGACCAGAAATTGCTTCAAAAAGAATAAGGATTACCCTCAAAATGTTGAGTTGTTTCTCCTCTGCATCAGAGAAGATAAGAGTATCATTTGCATATTGTAAATGTGTGACTTCCACTCTTGCATTCCCATCCTTTGCAACATTAAAGCCCCTTATCCAACCATTAATGTGAGCTGTCTTTATCATGTTATTGAAACCTTTCATTTGTCTCAGTCCTCAATCAGAAAGGAAGAAACCTTTCGGAGATCCATTTATTAGCACTAAAAATCTGACAGTACTTATGCAAAATCTCATCCACTTCATTCCAAATCTCATCCTTTGCATGATTCCAAGCAAAAAGTTCCAATTGAGATGATCATATGCTTTTTCTATATCCAATTTGCACATAACTCCTGGAATCTTGTCATTTATTCTTGAATCTAGACACTCATTAGCAATGAGAACTGCATCAATGATTTGCCTACATCTCAGGAAGGCTATCTATTGTGTTTCAACTAGCTTATGCATCACTTTCTTTAGTCTTTCTGTGAGAATTTTGGATATCAGCTTGTAGTCACTTCCTACTAAACTGATTGGTCTGAAATCTCTCAATTCCTTGGCACCATTATTTTTTGGAATGAGAGCAATGTATGTTGCATTAAAGCTCTTCTCAAAAAGCTCATGTGAATGAAAGTTTTGAATAGTTGCCATCACATCTTCCTTCACAATCTCCCAGCATTTTACAAAAAAACCCATAGAATACCCAACTTGACCTGGTGCTTTGTCTATGACACAAGTCTTAAGCCCAAATAGGACTTCTTCCTTTTCAAAAGGTCTTTTGGCAATTGTTGTTGTTCTTCTGTATTGATAGAAGGGCAATGATTCATGTTGTAAGATGGCCTCCAGTTCTCACTATCACTATACAGCTTCTGGTAAAAGGATACAATCTCTCTTTTGATGTCTGCAGCCTCCTCCAATTCTTGTCCTTCTACTACTAGTTTATCAATGTGATTTATCCTCTTGTGAGCATTTGAAATTTTCTGAAAGAACTTAGTGTTCTTATCCCCTTGTTTAATCCACAATGTTCTTGATCTTTGTCTCCAAGCTATCTCTTCCCTTTTTGCAAAATCTTCAAAATCTTTGACCACATTTTCTTTCTGGACAACTTCTTCTTCTGTTAAAGGTCTACTCTGCTGAATACAATCAAACTCAATAATTCTGGTAAGCAATTCCTTCTTTTTTTCTAGATTCCCATATGTACTCGCACTCCATTCTTTCAGTTTGGACTTCAGAGCTTTTAACTTGAATTGTGTATCTACATTATTACATTGAGACCATATTTATAGACACTCCCTTAGACTCCTTTTTCAACTAGGACACTACAATACAATCATTTTCTGAGTAGGATTCTATATACTATTTCTATTTATATTCCTATTCTAAGTAGGATTGTATATATAATTCTTGCTCATATTCCTATTCTAATACTCCCCTTCAAACTGGTGAATACAAGTCATATGTACCTAGCTTGTTACAAATATGGTTAATACGAGGACCGATGAGAGGCTTGGTGAGATATTTGCAAGTTAATCACTCGACTTCACAAAATTGACAGACAATCTCAATGTGCTTAGTCTTCTCATGAAATACTGGATTTGATGCATAATGTCGATAAAACACATAGTGATAAATTCCTGAATTACAGTGTTGAACTTCCCAAACCAAGCTTAAGAAGACTATTTTAGACCATAGAGTGACTTACGTAATCGACATACAAGGCTACTAAACTCCCCCCCCCNCCCCCCCTCTCCACGAGCAACAAAATTAGGTGGTTGCTCCATATAGACTTCTTCACCGTGCAACAACCACCGGAAAGTGCTCAAAATTTGGTACAAAATATATGGATCGTCTTTGAATCAATAGATGAGTTGATTTAAACAAGAAAGTCACTGAAAATCTGGCAGAACATGCTCATGCATCGGAGTATTAGATTTGATGGCCGAAAGTGGTCACAATCTGAGAAATAAAATTATATAGGTAGGCTCAGAATGATGACACGACCTTACTGAGAAAGAGATTATATGGGTAGGGTCGAAATGATGGCACAACCCTACTGAAAAATAAAAATTATATGGGTAGAGTCAAATTGACAGCACGACCCTACTAAAAAGGAGAAATTATAGGGGTAGGGTCTCAATGATGACACTGACCCTACACAAATAAGAAAGGATTCACCGAAAGGAACGGCGCTACACAAATCAGATATGAAAAAATAGTCACCGAAAATATGGCATGTTGCTACACAAATCAGATATGAGAAATTAGTAACCAGAAAGATGACACAAAGACAAATAAGATATGAGAAAGTAGTCACAACAATGATGCACGGTGCTACACAAATAAGATATGAGAAAATAGTCACTGGAAAGATACAGGGTGGCCCAACTTTTGCTAACATAATCGTTGGCCAGACGGGTGACATATATGGATAATAGCTGCCTGCCGGCAGCGGAAGCTCTTTGATTCTCTACCAAGATTGTAGAGGCTCGATACCATGTGAGAAATATTGAAAAAGAATATTATTGAATTGTGTATCTACATTATTACATTGAGACCTTATTTATCGACACTATATTAGACTCCTTTTCCAACTAGAAAACTACAATACAATCCTTTTCTACGTAGTATTCTAAATAGTATATATTATTTCTATTCCTATTCCTATTCTAAGTGGGATTGTATATATTATTCTTGTTCCTATTCCTATTCTAACAGATTCAAAGACAATAAAATATGCATCATAAATTGTTGTACATCTTTAATGAGGGAAATGACAAATACGATAATTCATGCAATACCTCCTCTAAGATCACTGGACAAATTATTCTGACCAGTCGTATTAATTTGCAGAGTGCACATGTCAAATAATTGTGGAAAAGCTTTATTGAAGAAGTCTGGATTATTGAACGCCTTTAAAACCTGAAAGGAGAGATGACCAAAGGAAATAGTATTTAATGCCACGAAACATGAGGAAGCTAAAACATTACACAAATTGATCAAATATTAAACTAGACAATAAAAAGCAGAATCTAGATAAAGCATAAGTAAATTACTTTCTACCCAGATTATTTTGTAGTGTATATGGAAAGCAAGCAAGGGTGCAAAGATCATCCCTATCGGCATACAACATATGTACTAAATCCACCTATTTTGCCCAACTTTTTTCCCAAAGCGCATTTGATTTGTTGAAACTTTCAGTACAGCAGTATAATGTAAGTTCCTTGCCTTTCAAATTATAGCATGCAAACAACAACTATGCCTCAATCCAAGAAATTTGGTGTCAGCTGTATGATCCTCAGTAACCATGTTGCTCCATTTAACTATACCATATGACATACATTTCCTCTAGAAAACTAATCCAAGCAATTTGGTGTCAGCTGTATGATCCTCAACAACTATGTTGCTCCATTTAACTATACCATATGACATAACATTTCCTCGAGGTAGAAAACTCTCTCTCTGAAAACATTCTGGAATTTCTGATTGAATAGCAAGGAGTCCTCAAGACAGTTCCAGTTAGCCAAAACCCAGTGCTCCAGCTTAACAATACATGCAAGTATTCTATTTCATTGAAAGCTTTGCTTTTAGATCCACATATATCTATCTGGTTATCCACTTCTTGCTATGCATAATTTTCACCTTTCATCCCTTTGGTGCAAAATCTTGAACATTCTTGACATAAGTTATGGTTTTGAGCATTCTTCAACTATTGGGGGTCTTTTTACCTAGAAGAGAGATTGTGTGTGCGGGGTGGGGGATCAACTCACCTGAAGGTTTCAGAAGAGTTAACAAACTTAACAAGCAAATGTCTTAATGAGACTTTGAACCTATACCACATACATACTGCTTCAGAATATACCTATGCAAAGTAGGCGTATAGCATCATGCATGTCAGTACCTTTTCAGTTCCCGCTGCACAATAAAGTTCCATTTTCTATATTTACATTATCTAAAGCATATTTTATTGGATTATGGAAGAAGCTAAAAGATTGGATCTTCAAAATCCTATCTACCAGTGTTGAATGTGTCTGAATGATGTGATACTATTCAACTATGAAGGTTTAATTCATTTCACTTAAGGGTGGTTTAAATTGTGACAAGGGATAACAATCCCAGGAAAAGATACAAGATTATTTTATCTTGCGTTTGGTTAAGATTTTGCTTCCAAGATTAACAATCCCAGGATTATATATAACACAATTGTATACATAATAACACTATTCTTCCTATTTTACCCTTGAGAGTTATTAGCCTTGAAAGTATGAATTTGACCAACATAGGAAAACTAAATGATTAATTCATGTTCATTGGCAAATTTAATTAATCAAAATAAAATAATTTATGTTCATTTATTGAAAACTTAACTTCAAGAAAACGCTAAATAAGGGTACAATGGTAAACTTACATAATTTCTTAATAGACGTGAATCTAAAATGGTGACATATAAATAGGAACAGATGAAGTATAATTTTATACCGCAATCAATGTGGGAAAACAATCCCAGGATAAGACACTAAAATGACAAATATGCTTTTCTCCAAAGTTCTCTCAACTGAAACTTTTATCTACTTCCCATGAAGTGGGTTCAGAACCTGAGGTCTCAAGCCTCAAGTTCAAATCCAAGTAGAGACAAAAATCACTAGGTGATTTCTTCCCATCCGTCCTACCCTTAGTAGAAAGAGTTATCGAGTACCTGTTGCATGTGGGAGATGGCAGCTAGCCCGGACACCACGGTTTTATAAAAAAATGAAAATATTTCATAGACAGAAGATTATTCACATAACTGCTGTAAGATATTTCAGGCAAAAAAGATTGGATTTTCCTGCCTGCATGAATAAAGGTGCTCAAACAACCAGAGTGCAAATACCTGCTCAAGACAGGAGAAAGCTGCTTCACGATACTTCTTCGTTTTCTTTGAACATGCAGATAATATAAGACTCAAAATGGCATCTGGTGTGTTAGGATCAGCAGCAGAAATTGATTTATGACACGACATACAGAGTGCAGATAACGCAGAGAGTACTGCATCCTTTCCCTGAATCATATCAATGCATTTTTCTGTTAAATTATCACTATGATAATAATTAAACAATAAGCACGATATTCTGTACGGGTTTAAGTAAAAGATCTGGGTGATAAATTAAGCCTTCAAAGATTGCAAAAAGGGATGGTTACCAATACATATCATTCAGCCATCTAGTTTACCAAACATGGCCAAAGTATACACTACATATACATTCGGTTGTATATGGTGTGTATGTGTGTGTATATTAGATGTATAGGTATGTATATTAGTATAAATTATACACTACATATACGTTGTGTACATAATTTGTAAACTAGATGGGCCAAAGGCATTGTGCTGTAATTTTCTCTTGAAAAAACCCTAAACTATCGTGGTTTGACATGATCTCTCGCAACCCAAACTTGAATCTGCATCAATAATATATTGTAATATGAAGCAAGTTGTAACAAAAATATACCAGTGTGATCTCACATATGGGGTATGGGGAGGATGAGGTGTACGAAGACCTTACCCCTATCATTGTGGGGTAGAGAGGACATTTCTGATAGTCCCTCGGCTCAGGAAAAAAATAAATTTCAGGAGAGTTTTGAGAATGCAACAGTACAAAGTCTATGATAGAAATATTAAAGACAGAAAAATACTGACATCAAAACTAGTAAAGTCTAAAGATAACCAAAGCATAATAAACAACCATAGTAATACAATGGACAAATAAGATAATGTTAGCTAGGTGCTCACTAGAATCATGCTACCACTGAAAAGAGACAATAACTCGACTACCTCTTATCTAGGGTCATGTCCTCAGTGAGCTGAAGATGTGTCACGACTCATGTCTTGTCTAATTACCAGTGCATTCTTCCTTGGTCTACCTCTCCTCAGAACTGTCATTGCCAACCTCTCACAACTCCTCATTGAGGAATCTATGCTCCTCCTCTTCACATGTTTAAACAATCTCACCCTCGCTTCCCGCATCTAATCCACCACGGAGGCACTCCAATCTTGCCTTATATATCTTCGTTCTTAATCTTGTCTCTCCTACTATGATTAGTTATCCATCTAAGCATCGTCATTTATGCTACCTTCATCTTCTCAGCATGAGAGTTCTTCAGCCAACACGCTGGTACAACAATGTCGGTCTAACAACTACTCTATAGAACTTACCTTAAGTATTGTGACATATTCTTATCACATAGGACACCAAATACAAGCCTCCATTTCATCTACCTGGCTCAAATATGATGTGAGATATCCTTGTTGATCTCCCCATTTCCTTGGATTATAGACCTAGGATACTTGAAGCTTCTTCTCTTGGGGATGACTTGAGTATCAACCTTCACTTTCTCATCGCCTCTTGTGATGTGTCACTTAACTTGCCTCCATGTATTTTGTTAGTCTTGCTCAACCTGAGGCATTTAGACTCTAAGGTTGTAGTCTATCACTAACTTTGTTCCATATCTCATCAATCAATATTATGTCATCTGCAAAAAAAAATACACCATGATACCTCCCCTGGGATATGCCGCATACTTGTCTATCACTAAAGAAAACAAAAAGGGGCTAAATGTCGATCTCTGATGCAACCCCATCACTACCGAGAAGTGTTTTGGGTCTCCTTTGTTTTTACTCGGGACTTGGCTCTATCATACATGTTCTTTATTGTTCTAATGTGTGCCATGA
This sequence comes from Solanum stenotomum, assembly GCF_019186545.1. Classification (NCBI taxonomy): domain Eukaryota; kingdom Viridiplantae; phylum Streptophyta; class Magnoliopsida; order Solanales; family Solanaceae; genus Solanum; species Solanum stenotomum. The sequence goes on along the minus strand of NC_064292.1, from coordinate 10,843,219 downwards.
GTACACCTTTAGACTCCAAGCATCTCCACAAAACCCCTAGTGGACCTTGTCATATGCCTTTTCTAGGTCGATGAGCACCATATGCAGGTTTCTTTCCTATCCTTATACTACTCTAATAATCTCCTAACGAGATGAAGGCCTCTGTAGTAGTAGATCAGTCTGGCATGAATCCGGATTGGTTCTTGAAAATAGACACATCCTCCTCATCTTAATCTCCCCCATCCTCTCCCAAACTTTTTAGTGTGGCTTAGTAGCTTGATGTCCCTATAGTTATTATATCACCATTATTCTTGTACAATGGAACCACAGTGCTCCACCTCCATTGATTGGGCATTTTAGTTGTCCTAAAAATGACATTAAACAATTCAGTTACACGTTCCATACCTACTTTGCCTACACTATTCCAAAATTCCACCAAGATCTCATCTAGTCCGGTTGCTCTTCCCCTCATCATCTTACAAAATCATCCATCACAATAATCCTATACAAGTCTCATTTAAGAGTATATAAGTACGCATGTCATCGTCGTCTAATGTGTGCCTCTTCCACCAATACTTTTGTTATCCTCGTCTTTGATACACTTCACTTGATCTAGGTCGTGGGCCTTCCCCCTCTCTCCACTACTATAATATGAAGTGTTACACATAATTTTCTTATTGAATTCACTGCATATACTCATATTCCATATTAATTGGATTTAAACAAAAAATAATCATAATACTGATCTTCGTTTATGAACTGAATTTTAGTATGATAAAAGAATAACATGGGATCATAATTCAAAAATCACTCTAAGATGAAATTCCTCCAACTAGAACTCTTTTACCCTCTGATTTTAGATGATCACAACACTAACAAAGTAGGAGGATTACAAACTAGTCATTTTGGAAGTATATGATCATTAATACAAATCAGTAACATATATACATACACACAAGCAACACATATACAAGCAGTTTGATGATAAGCAAAGCATGATGTAGTGATCATAGGTAAAAAAAGAATACTATTACAATATTTCTCAAAAAAAAAAAACTTTTACAACATGAAAAAACATGTTCTTTTTTTAAACTGGTAACTTTATGAAAAAACATGTTATGAAACAACATAGTACTTCCTTTTGCTTCATTTTATGTGATAGTTGTTAGTTTGAAAACATAGTTCAAGACATAATTTAAATTTTATATAGTATTGTGGCAATGTTGTTCATAACAAGGGAGACATTCAAAATTGCAACTACTAAAGGGGTATCAAGTTGCTAGGCAACACTATGAAGGTGTGGGAGAGGGTGGTGTTGAGGTTGAGGTTGAGGTTGAGGAGGCTCGTGAGTATTTTGAGAACCAGTTCGGATATATGTCAGGACGCTCGACTACAAAAACCAGTCATCTCGTAAGGAGACTAGTGGAGCAATATAGGGAGAGGAGGAACTTACATATGGTGTTCATTGACCTAGAAAAGACTCACGACAAAGTACCTAGGAAGGTGTTTAGAGGCTAGTAGTGTACCTGTTGCGCACACAAGGTCGATTAAGGACATGTATGATGGAGCTAAGACCCAAATAAGAATAGCGGGAGGGACTTAGAGCAATTCCCAATGTTGATGGGGTTGCACTAGGGATCAACCCTAAGTCTGTTTTTATTTGTCTTGGTGATGGATGTATTAACGCGACAAATTCAAGGTGAGGTGTCATGGTGTATATTATTTCCAAATGACATAATTTTGATTGACAATACTCACGAAGGAGTTAATGCTAAGTTGGAGTTTTGGAGACAAACCCTGAAGTCTAAAGAGTTTAGGTTGAGCAGGACCAAGACAGAATACCTAGAGTGCAAATTTAGTGAGGTGACACACGACACTAATGTGGAAGTGAGGCTTGATACACAAGCCATCCAAAAGAGAGGTAATTTCAAGTATCTTGGGTCTATTATCTAGGGAGATGGAGAAATACACAAGGATGTACGTATTGGTGTAGGGTGAATAAAATGGAGGCTCGCATCCAAAATCTTGTGTGATAAAAAGTTGCCACCTAAACTTAAAGGCAAGTTCTACCGAGTGATGGTTAGACCAATTATGTTGTATCGGGCAGAGTGTTGGCCACTCAAGAACTTTCATATTCAGAAAATGAAGGTGGCAGAGATGAGGACGTTGTGATAGATATATGGGTTTACTAGGAGGGATAGGATTAAGAATGACGATATCTAAGACAAGGTGGGAGTGACTTCAATGGAAGACAAGATACGGGAAGCAGTAGCCTGAAGAAGTATTGGGAAAAGGTGATTAGATAGGACATGACACAGTTGCAGTAAACTGAGGACATGACCTTAGATAGAATGGTGCGTAGGACGCAAATTATGATAAAAGGATAGTAGGTAGGAGTGCATTGTCGTGGTGCCCTTACTAGTAGTCTTAGGGCTATGTTTGTAGTTTCTTATTCTTCGATTTTATTGATATCTTTTGTTTCGTGTAGCTTGATTGTAGTATTATTTGGTTGTAGTACTTTCTGCTACTATTTGTTGTTAACCCTATTGTTTCTTGTACTCCATTACGTTTTTCTTTAATCTATTTATGTCTTGAGCAAAGGGTCTATTGAAAACAGTCTCTCTATCTCACCTCTGAGGTAAAGGTAACGTCTGCATACACCACCCTGCCCAGACCTCACTATGACATGTTTTTTTTATTTTATCTCACGGGTTGTTTGATCGAATAAAGTTTAAGACATTGAATGGGTCTATCGGAAACCTCTCTACTCACCTCTAAGCAAAGGGTCTATCGAAAACTGAACATGTTGCATTACTCCTCTGCTTCATTTTATCTGATGTTGTTTGATTGAACAGAGTTTTAAGAAAATAAGAATTTGTATTATATATGTGAGAAATATAAGAGACGAATATTATTGAATTGTTGCATCTATATTATTACAGAGAGACTCTATTTATAGACACTACAATACAATTCTTTATCAAGTAGGAAACTATACACTATTCTTATTCCTATTATTATTATTCATATTTCTATTCTAAGTAGGGTTGTATATACCTATTCCAATTCTAACACTCCCCCTCAAGCTGGTGCACACAAGTCATATGTACCTAGCATAGATGTAATTAATATGAGGAGCGTGAGGAGCTTGGTGGAGATACTTGTAAGTTGATCACTCGACTTCACAAATTGACAGTCAATCTCAATGTGCTTAGTCTTCTCATGAAATACTAGATTTTATGCAGAATGTTGATAAAACATAAAATGATTAGCCCCACTATGAGTCATGCAAAACTCTTGAATTACTATGTTGAAATTCCCAAACCAAGCTCGAGAAGACTATATCAGACCATAGAGTGAACTACGCAATTGACATACAAAGGCTACTAGACCTATTCCAATTCTAACACTCCCCCTCAAGCTAGTGCATACAAGTCATATGTACCTAGCATAGATGTAATTAATACGAGGATCGTGAGGAGCTTGGTGGAGATACTTGCAAGTTGATCACTCGACTTCACAAATTGACAATCAATCTCAATGTGCTTAGTCTTCTCATGAAATACTAGATTTTATGCAGAATGCTGATAAAACACAAAATGATTAGCCCCACTATGAGTCATGCCAAACTCTTGAATTACTATGTTGAACTTCCCAAACCAAGCTCGAGAAGACTATATCAAACCATAGAGTGAACTACGCAATCGACATACAAAGGCTACTAACCCCCCCCCCCCCAAGTAACAAAATCAGGTGGTTTCTCCATATAAACTTATTCACATTATAGCGGTCGCCAAAAAGTGCTCAAAATCTGGTATAAATATATGGATCATCTTGGAATCAATAGATGAGTCAATATTAAACACGAAAGTCACTGAAAAGCTGACCAAAACATGCTCATGCGTCGGAGTATTAGATTCATGGCCGAAAGTGGTAACAATCTAAGAAATAAAATTATATGGGTAGGGTCGAAATTATGGAACAACCCTACTAAGAAAGAGAATTATATGGGTAGGGTCTAAATGATGGCACGACCCTACTGAAAAATCAAAATTATATGGGTAGAGTCGGATTGACGGCACGACCCTACTGAAAAAAGAGAACTTATATGGGTAGGATCGCAATAATGGCACGACCCTGCACAAATAAGAAAGTAGTCACCGGAAAAAATGATGTTACGCAAATCAAATAAAAAGTAGTAAACGGAAGGATGACACAGAGCTACACAAATTGGATATGAGAAAGTAGTCACCAGAATGATGGTATGGTGCTACACAAATAAGATATGAGAAAGTAGTCACCAGATGATGGTACGGTGCTTCACAAATTAAATATGAAAAAAGTAATCACCGAAAAGATATGCTCTAATATCATGTAAAGATATATCACCTAGGCCTAACTCAATCCCAAAAACCAGTTCATTACCCAACCAATGTGGGACTTTTACCCGCTCTAACACCCCCCCTTCACGCCCAGGCCCGACTGAAGCGTGGAGTGAGAGTCCAAACCGGATGGACCTTACTCTGATCCCATTTGAGAAATATAAGAGAAGAATATTATTGAATTGTTGTATCTACATTATTATAGAGACCCTATTATAGACACTACAATCTAACTTGCTCGGACTCGGGTGCAGGTGTTCGATACGGGTGCGAATCTAGAGATCGGATCCTTCATGATTTAATTTTTAAGATTCGGGGATTATGGATACGGGTGCGGGGATTCGCCTAAATATAATTAAAATATCTAAAAATAAAGTTATAAAACCTAAATTATGAGATATTATGTGAGAACTTGAGGAGAATCTTGGATAAAGATTAAAGGAAAATGAGTGACATAGCAAATTCTATATAAAAGGTATTCCATTTTCTTTAGTTTCACCTTAGCTTTTGTATTGATTATAGAAATCATTAAAACTGTCCAGACTTTCTCCAGCGATTTTGGTCAAAGTACCCAAAATTAGTTGACCAAATCGGACACGGATCCCACACCCATGTAGTGTGTCAACACGGGTGCGGCACCAAAAGTGAAGAGCCCGAGCAACTTAGATTACAATACAATCCTTTATCAACTAGGAAATATATACTATTCCTATTACTATTCTAATTCTTATTCCTAGTCCTATTCTAAGTAGGATTACATATACTTATTCCAATTCTAACAATATAGTGGCACGGAATATATATATATATATAGATATATGACCAAGTGAAAAGCTAGTTTGGCTGTGAAAATATTGCAAAATTTAAAAGTTGAAAAAGTTTAGTGATGTAAATTCTTTAAAAAATTGTGAAATATGCATAAAATAATATTACTATCAACGGAATCATGTTATAAGATCTTGGAACATCCCAAAATGGAAAGGCTACCATATAAACTGGAATGGAGCGAATGAGAAGAAATAATACCAGTTTACCCAAGGAAATAAAAAGGTAAAAGTACCAATTCCTACCTCCCATATGCGTCCAGGGATTTCTTTCAAGAGGGATGAGAGGAGTACATGGTGCTGTGAGGAAACCACCTCACCAAGGATGTCACAGAGCTTTCTTACTGCCTGAGCAGCCTGCATGATGAATAGGATAGTAAAACTCTTGAAACAGCCCAAAATACCTTTTTCGCTAAGGTGCAAGGGGAAAACTGCAGATAGTTAAATTTCCATGCACTTATCTAGGATTGGGAGTGAATATAAGAAAGATCATTAGTACCTTCTGTTTACGAGACCATGAGGATGACATAATTCCTCCACTGATAAGCTCAACGATCTCCCCCAAGTACAATTGAAGAGTAACCCGTTCACTACTCATATTTTCCTCCCACATTTCTTCATACAAATTAGAAACAGATTTTTCATCCTCAAATCTGCATAAGATTATTTATTGGTTCAATTGATAAGCACTGGTCATAGAAAATACCGTTAGGAGAAATTTAAAATACTTGGCATTACAACCGGACAAAACCTGCAAGCTCAAGTAGAAGGTTCAATTATGTAAATATTGTTGCAAGTATTTAAAAATTGTTCTAAAAGAGGGGGATGGGGGTACTTGTTACCATTTCCCAATAAAAAGGGAAGGTGGTGGAGGTAGAATAAACAGAAAGTTCAGAGTTCGCATTGACTACTACATCAGGCTGTCCTACCACTAGAAGTTCAAGAACTTCATAACACTTCCATTTTAAAATGACATAAAATATTTGTCAAAGGTGGCCCTTAAGTCAGTAGCCAACAAATAAAGCACCGGACTCAATCAGAATTACCAAGGAAGGAAAATATAAGGATCATGATCATTGAATAATATCAGAAACTGGACTTCAAACCATAAAGAAGAACGTCAATCATTAACTGGAAGTCTAAGGACAACACTTGACAACAGAAGATTTAGTGAAACAAGAGGGCATATTCTTACGGAGAATTGATAGAAAGAAACTGACAGCAAAACCTACCAGTATGCAAATTTGGGGGGAAAAAAAGAACCAAGAAACAGCATGCAAGATTGACGTTAAAAGCAGGTATTATCCTGACCTCGAACTTACAAACTTCTCCCAAATATCCAAACTCAGAGAATTGGGCAATAAAAAGTGCCATTCATGTGTAGAACAGGATACCAGATAACCGGCTCCCTAACTATACTACTCCGGAGAGAGAAATTAAATCCATTTTATGTATTTGAAACAAGATAATATAATATTCTTGAATTCGCTGTCCCAGTAATATTGAATTTGTTGTCATGTCAAGAGAAGTTAGCATTGTCCCATTATCCCAAATCCATACTGCTTAGGTTGTCATGCATGTAAATTTTTATGTTCATTTTTACATTTCTATACTTCGTTTGAACAAGATAACATGGCAATATATAGATTTCTTCGATAATTAAGGTTACCTCATTTTATACACATAGATGCGTTGTCATGTAAGAAGTGATAGCAAATTCAAGATTACTGGGACAATGCTAACTTCTCTTGGGAAAATTGACATAACATGAAACAAGATTACATAAAATTCACCATCACAGGCTATGAAATAGAGAAAGGAAAGATAGAGTCTGACCTTGAAATAAATATTACTGGCACAATCACATCATTATATCCACCCAAAACATCAGTAGCTGAGGAAAAGTAGCTTTTCAATAAAACTGCACATGCAATCTGTTCATTCCTGTCCCCGAGATGTAAAGCAGCAGTGTCTTCAATCAACTTCTGGGCCTGGGAAGGAGTTGCATACTTCAGAACTGTGGCACAAGCATTTGCAAACGCACGTTTTGAAGTAGCACTTCTTTCCTCCTTAACAGCTTGAAATAGAAGTCTCAGTAGCATGGTTGTAAAAGGTTTGATATTTACGCCAACTTTCTGCGCTAACAAGCTTATAAAATTTGCAACACCAACCCTGTCAATAGGAGAACAAATAACATGACATGAGAATTCAGAACTAGATCAATGGCGGTTCATCACCAAACAAATAGGATCTCTTCAATTTTTGAGATCAAAAGGTAATTAATCATTCAAGTCACACATACAATACAGAGATTGTTGGAGAGATGTGGAGTATGGAGGTACGGTACTCTAATTTCAGAAGAATGCTCAATGACTGGGAAATTGAGAAATTGACAGAGTAGCTGAATACTAAACCAGCTGGGGTTATTCCAGGGTACAACAGACAGTGAAGGATTAAAATAGAGCTCCAGATGTTACTTATGCTGTGAAGATTCAGAGTTAAATAGCCACGTGTCTTTACACTGTAGTGTCACTTCTCAACTGTTGCAACTATTTTTAAGTACAGTTGGAATCAGGTGGTCTATCCCAAAAACTACAACTGACCCTACCAAGGTACTGGTACAATCAGGGGGGAAATTTCAGGCGAAAGAAATGGTGGAACCTCATCACAGTTTGCATTTGTTGGATAACCTGGAAGGAAAGGAATGCCAGGTGTTCCATTTTGAAGGCAGAAGCAGGCTAGCAGCTCTACTCAGAAGTTAAAAATGAATTGTATCTTGCTGATTATGTTTTGGTGCAAAGAAAATTATGTAAATGATGATGAATCCATAATAGACTTGATAAAATCCTTGTAAGAAGAGCAAGGATAGGTTTTTGCTTACTTTTGGAATATGTAACAGTGATATCAAAAGCGAAAAGCACAAAAAAGCTCTAAGGTTTGTTGGAGCTTTAAGTGCAAAGCGCAAATAAAGCGTGAGCTTTATTGAGAAACGGTGCAAATAGAGAAAACATACAACTATATATATGTTCAGTCCAAGACTAATAATTATAAGCATAAATAACAAATATATGGACAAGGAAATTGATTGTTTTTTTTTTATAAAGCTAACTTTATATTCATGTCAAAACTCATCAGCAGAGCATGATGAGGTGGGATTTACAGCCCCACAGGGGGTAGTTTCAAAAGCCGAAACTGGGCAAAAACTTTATAATTGAGCTATAAAATCCACTAAGCTATCTACCTCCCCCACCAAATCCTGTTTACACCAAAAATACAGCAAGCTCAAGCTATTCATCTTGATTTTTTGAGTGTTGTTAAGTTTCCCATCGTGTGATCTTTCATTCCTTTCCTTCCACAATGTCCACCAAATGCAGGCTGGGATGCACTTCCACCAGTCTTCTTTGGATCTTCTTCTTCTGCCCACTCCTTCCCACTATCTCAGCAAGTCTAAAGTAGTCTTGGGCATTACCCAGTTAACTCCAAGTATACATAAGAACATGTCCCACAGATTTACAGCTGTTCTGCAGTGTAAGAAAAGGTGACTGTTAACTTCTGCCTCTTCCCCACACATGTAACACCTTGAGCAAATCTGTATACCTCTTCTTTGTAACACTTCATGGGTTAGACATGCTTTCCTGATTGCCAACCAAGTGAAACCTGAAACCTTGTGAGGGCTCTTGATTTCCCAAATTAGTTTCCAAGGCCATTCCACTTCCATAGTCTGATTAGAATTTAAACTCCAGTAACAAGACTTCACAGTGAAAATCCCTTTTGCATTTTCCTAATTGGAGTGTCAGGACCTTCAGTGACACCTGGAAATGCATTAAGTGTCTGTAGTAATTCTGCTACTATGTCAATCTCCCAGTCATTTAAACCCCTCCTAAAGATCAAATCCCAACCTTGAGTGCTCCACACCTGTGCCATAGTGTCCATCTGTTGTAGACTCAATATATAAAGATCTGGGAACATGATCTTCAAATTCTCTTCTCCTAACCAGAGTTCATTCCAAAAACTGGTTTTCACCCCATTCCCAATCCTAAAGGGTAGATTGGGGATAAAAGATGGCCAGTCTTCTGATTGTCTTCCAAACAGAGCATCCAAAAGTACCATTTGCTTCTTCAGTGATCCAATTGTTTTGGAGACCATATTTATGTGATATGAATCTCCTCCACAAAGCCAGATCTTCCCTACAGAACCTCCGTAGCCATTTCTTCAACAAGCTGACATTCTACGTACTCAACTTTTTTATACCCAAACCACCCTGAATTTTGTTTAGTGTCACTACATCCCATTTAACAAGATTATACCCAAGCTTCTTTTTATTTCCCTGCCACAGGAAGATTCTTCTTGATTTGTTGATTTTCTTCTCTATACTTCTTGGTATTGGGAATAAGCTCATCATATAAGTAGGGAGTGCATCCATCACTGATTTGATAAGAGTTATTCTGCCTCCCAAGGATAGATACTGACTTTTCCATCTTGACAACTTCCTCTCACATCTTTCTAGTACTTCATTCCAGACTTCCACCTCTTTGTTCTTTGCACCAAGGGGCATTCCAAGGTATTTTGTTGGGAGGGAGGCTACCTGACAGCCTAAATTCTCAGCAAGCACCTGCATATTTGCCACCTGGTTAACTGGGTATAAACAACTTTTATGCCAATCGACATGCAATCCTGATATTCCTTCAAAGATGGTTAAGATGGCCCTCAAGTGTCTTATTTGATTAACTTCAGCTCCACAGAAAACCAAAGAGTCATCTGCATATAACAGGTGTGAGATCTCCATAACCTCTCCCCTATTTGCATTTGCACAAAACCCTTGCAGCCACCCATTCTCATTTGCTTTCCTGATCATGGAGTTGAGGCCCTCCATAGCTAAGATAAATAGGAATGGTGACATAGGGTCACCTTGTCTCAACCCTCTTTGTGACTGAAAAAACCCTTCGGGATTGCCATTAATGATAAGGGAGAACTTCACAGTAGATATACAAATCTCAATCCAGTTGATCCATTTATTTCCAAAGCCCATATCTCTCAAAATCTTCAGGAGGAAGGACCAATTTACATGGTCATAAGCCTTCTCAATGTCCAGCTTGCATAAGACTCCAGGTAGATTTTGCTTCACCCTACAGTCCACTAATTCATTTGCTAGCATTGATGCATCCATTATCTGCCTACCCTTTAGAAAAGCCATTTGATGCCCATCCACCAATACCCCAATGACCTTCTTCATTCATTCTGTGAAGCTTGGCTATGATTTTGTATACTCTGACAATCAGACTTATTGGTCTGAAGTCCTTCAACTCTTCTGCTCCATGCTTTTTAGGGATTAAGGCTACAAAAGTGGCATTGAATGATTTCTCAAAAGTTTCCTTCTGGTGAAAGTTATGAATTGTCTGCATCAAGTCCTCCTTCAAAGTCTCCCAGCAGACTTTGAAGAAACTCATGGTGATTCCATCAGGCCCAGGTGCCTTGTCACCATCACAGTGTTTGATTATATCTAGCACTTCATCTTCACTGAAAGGTCTTTGCAACCACTCTTGTTCCTCTTGGGATATTCTAGGACAATTCACATACTCAAAAGAAGGCCTCCATAGCTCTATTTCAGTATAGAGTTTTTTATAGAACTCAATCATATTCAACTTAATGTCTTCTGGCTCTTTGACCTCCTCTCCGCTGATTATTAGTCTGTCTATATTATTATATCTCTTGTGAGCAGTAGCCATCCTTTGGGAAAACCTAGTATTGTTGTCTCCCTGTTTCAACCATAGAATCCTAGATTTTTGTCTCCACCTAGACTCCTCAATTTTTGCCAGTTCTTCCAATTCTACCAAGATTCTAGCCCTCACCATCAGCTCATCCTCTGTCAGAAGTCTTGAATCTTGTGCCAGATCAATGTCACCTAATTCAGATAACAACTTGTTTTTCTTAGTGCCTAGTTCCCCACCTACTTGCTTACTCCATTCTTTGAGTTTCTGTTTCAGCAACTTCAGTTTCATACTGAGCTTGTAGTTAGGGCAGCCTTCAACTACAAACTCACTCCATCAACTATCAACTAGCCCCTTGAAACCATCCACTTTGAGCCACCAATTCTCGAACTTGAAGTAGGACTTATTCTGCCACCAGTCCCCACATTGTAGCATAATAGGGCTATGATCAGATGTCACTCTAGGCATTATCGTCTGCCTTATATTTTTGAAGGTTTCTTCCCATTCCCTTGAATATAAGAATCTGTCTAACCTGGCTGCACTGTGGTGGTTGGCCCCTCTGAACCATGTAAAATTCTCACCTTTTAATTGACGGTCGTGTAATTCCATCTCCTCAATCCAGTTGGAAAAATCTTTCATCACATTTGTGATCCTACTGCATCCTCTTCTTTCTGCCATGACTCTAACTGTGTTAAAGTCTCCACATGTGGCCCATGGACCATCACAAATAGTTCTAACTGCAGCTATTTCCTCCCAACAAAGTAGCTTCTCATCCCTGGTATGGGGAGCATACACTCCAGTGAGGTACCAGGTATAAAGGTTTTGAGTTGATACAAATTCATAGGTGATGGAGAATTGACCAGCTGCAACTAAAGTCCCTCTCCAAATTCTGCTGTCCCACATCATAAGGACACCCCCACAGCTACCCTCAGCTTCCAGGTAACCACATTTCATCCATCGGCATGACCATAATTGCTTAGCCATTGCTTCAACTTCCTTGCTGATCTTTGTTTCTTGAAAGCAGTAGACATCCGCTTTCCATTTTTGCATTAGACTCTTCACCATTATTCTCTTGTTTTGATCGTTTAGCCCCCTTACATTCCATGTCAATAGTTTGACTTTCATTTAAAAGTTAAACTTAAATTCTTCCCCCTGCTCCTGCTGCCTTCCACTTCTTCATCAAGGCTGGATTTTAAATTTTTCAGTTCATTTTTCCCAATTCTACTCTTTGGAGTAGACACTGCCTTACCAGACCCCTTATTATCCAACATTGATTTCCTCTCATCAATCTTCATTAATAGGGCTATGGTTTCTTTTTTGAAGCCTTCGAAAGCTACCCCATAGGTATTGCTCAACTCTAGGATATGAGAATTGACCCAATTTGATGCTTCTGTCTCGATAATTTCTTGAGAGCTTGGGAATTGAATATTGACTGGGTCGACCTCATGAATCTGCTGTATCTGCAAGTTTTGTTCTGCCTCTTGCATGATATTAGTTGTTCTTATTTCGGATTCTTTTCTTGTCTTGGAGCATTCTTGATTACGAGTCGTTTCCTGGTTGGAAACATTTTTCGCATCCCCTTCTTTTTGCCCCATCGTGTCTTCCTCCACCTCGGCTTCTTTTTCCCAGTTTTTGAAAGCTTGCAGGAACTTAGATGCCAGGTCTTTAATTTCTCTAAGATCTTTCTCCCCCTTCATGCCTCTCTCACGTGAAAAGTCATTTAGACTTTTGGGCTTTTTAGTATTATCAGTTAGATCTGGCTGTTTGTGATGTTGATTGTGTTTTGGGCCTTGATTTAATAAGGGCGAGAACTGGCCCAAATTTGCCATCAAGTTTGAATTAGAAGTGGGCCCAGGTCCTTTGTCCTTTACTGCCACCCCACGTGTTTTANCAAAGACAGATCTTCACTACAGAACCTCCATAGCCATTTCTTCAACAAGCTGACATTCTGCGTACTCAACTTTTTTATACCCAAACCACCCTGAATTTTGTTTAGTGTCACTACATCCCATTTAACAAGATTATACCCAAGCTTCTCTTTATTTCCCTGCCACAGGAAGATTCTTCTTGCTTTGTTGATTTTCTTCTCTATACTTCTTGGTATTGGGAATAAGCTCATCATATAAGTAGGGAGTGCATCCATCACCGATTTGATAAGAGTTATTCTGCCTCCCAAGGATAGATACTGACTTTTCCATCTTAACAACTTCCTCTCACATCGTTCTAGTACTTCATTCCAGACTTCCACCTCTTTGTTCTTTGCACCAAGGGGCATTCCAAGGTATTTTGTTGGGAGGGAGGCTACCTGACAGCCTAAATTCTCAGCAAGCACCTGCATATTTGCCACCTGGTTAACTGGGTATAAACAACTTTTATGCCAATTGACATGCAATCCTGATATTGCTTCAAAGATGGTTAAGATGGCCCTCTGGTGTCTTATTTGATTAACTTCAGCTCCACAGAAAACCAAAGAGTCATCTGCATATAACAGGTGTGAGATCTCCATAACCTCTCCCCTATTTGCATTTGCACAAAACCCTTGCAGCCACCCATTCTCATTTGCTTTCCTGATCATGGAGTTGAGGCCCTCCATAGCTAAGATAAATAGGAATGGTGACATAGGATCACCTTGTCTCAAACCTCTTTGTGACTGAAAAAACCCTTCGGGATTGCCATTAATGATAAGGGAGAACTTCACAGTAGATATACAAATCTCAATCCAGTTGATCCATTTATTTCCAAAGCCCATATCTCTCAAAATCTTCAGGAGGAAGGACCAATTTACATGGTCATAAGCCTTCTCAATGTCCAGCTTGCATAAGACTCCAGGTAGATTTTGCTTCACCCTACAGTCCACTAATTCATTTGCTAGCATTGATGCATCCATTATCTGCCTACCCTTCAGAAAAGCCATTTGGTGCTCATCCACCAATACCCCAATGACCTTCTTCATTCTTTCTGTGAGAAGCTTGGCTATGATTTTGTATACTCCGGCAATCAGACTTATTGGTCTGAAGTCCTTCAACTCTTCTGCTCCATGCTTTTTAGGAATTAAGGCTACAAAAGTGGCATTGAATGATTTCTCAAAAGTTTCCTTCTGGTGAAAGTTATGAATTGTCTGCATCAAGTCCTCCTTCAAAGTATCCCAACAGACTTTGAAGAAACTCATGGTGAATCCATCAGGCCCAGGTGCCTTGTCGCCATCACAGTGTTTGATTATATTTAGCACTTCATCTTCACTGAAAGGTCTTTGCAACCACTCTTGTTCCTCTTGGGATATTCTAGGACAATTCACATACTCAAAAGAAGGCCTCCATAGCTCTGTTTCAGTATAGAGTTTTTTATAGAACTCAATCATAGTCAACTTAATGTCTTCTGGCTCTTTGACCTCCTCTCCGCTGATTATTAGTCTGTCTATATTATTATATCTCTTGTGAGCTGTAGCCATCCTTTGGAAAAACCTAGTATTGTTGTCTCCCTGTTTCAACCATAGAATCCTAGATTTTTGTCTCCACCTAGACTCCTCAATTTTTGCCAGTTCTTCCAATTCTACCAAGATTGTAGCCCTCACCATCAGCTCATCCTCTGTCAGAAGTCTTGAATCTTGTGCCAGATCAATGTCACCTAATTCAGATAACAACTTGTTTTTCTTAGTGCCTAGTTCCCCACCTATTTGCTTACTCCATTCTTTGAGTTTCTGTTTCAGCAACTTCAGTTCCATACTAAGCTTGTAGTCAGGGCAGCCTTCAACTACAAACTCACTCCACCAACTATCAACTAGCCCCTTGAAACCATCCACTTTGAGCCACCAATTCTCGAACTTGAAGTAGGACTTATTCTGCCACCAATCCCCACATTGTAGCATAATAGGGCTATGATCAGATGTCACTCTAGGCATTATCGTCTGCCTTATATTTTTGAAGGTTTCTTCCCATTCCCTTGAATATAAGAATCTGTCTAACCTGGCTGCACTGTGGTGGTTTGCCCCTCTGAACCATGTAAAGTTCCCACCTTTTAATTGAGGGTCGTGTAATTCCATCTCCTCAATCCAGTTGGAAAAATCTTTCATCACATTTGTGATCCTACTGCATCCTCTTCTTTCTGCCATGACTCTAACTGTGTTAAAGTCTCCACATGTGACCCATGGACCATCACAAATAGTTCTAACTGCAGCTATTTCCTCCCAACAAAGTAGATTCTCATCCCTGGTATGGGGAGCATACACTCCAGTGAGGTACCAGGTACAAAGGTTTTGAGTTGATACAAATTCATAGGTGATGGAGAATTGACCAGCTTCAACTAAAGTCCCTCTCCAAACTCTGATGTCCCACATCATAAGGACACCCCCACAGCTACCCTCAGCTTCCAGGTAACCACATTTCATCCATGGGCATGACCATAATTGCTTAGCTATTGCTTCAACTTCCTTGCTGATCTTTGTTTCTTGAAAGCAGTAGACATCCGCTTTCCATTTTTGCATTAGACTCTTCACCATTATTCTCTTGTTTTGATCGTTTAGCCCCCTTACATTCCATGTCAATAGTTTGACTTTCATTTAAAAGTTAAACTTAAATTCCTCCCCCTGCTCCTGCTGCCTTCCACTTCTTCATTAAGGCTGGATTTTAAATTTCTCAGTTCATTTTTCCCAATTCTACTCTTTGGAGTAGACACTGCCTTACCAGACCCCTTATTATCCAACATTGATTTCCCCTCATCGATCTTCATTAATAAGGCTATGGTTTCTTTTTCGAAGCCTTCGAAAGCTACCCCATAGGTATTGCTCAGCTCTAGGATATGAGAATTGACCCAATTTGATGCTTCTGTCTCAATAATTTCTTGAGAACTTGGGAATTGAATATTGACTGGGTCAACCTCATGAATCTGTTGTATCTGCAAGTTTTGTTCTGCCTCTCGCATGATATTAGCTGTTCTTATTTCGGATTCTTTTCTTGTCTTGGAGCATTCTTGATTACGAGTCGTTTCCTGGTTGGAAACATTTTCGCATCCCCTTCTTTTTGCCACATCGTGTCTTCCTCCACCTCGGCTTCTTTTTCCCAGTTTTTGAAAGCTTGCAGGAACTTAGATGCCAGGTTTTTAATTTCTCTAAGATCTTTCTCCCCCTTCATGCCTCTCTCACGTGAGAAGTCATTTAGACTTTTGGGCTTTTTAGTATTATCAGTTAGATCTGGCTGTTTGTGATGTTGATTGTGTTTTGGGCCTTGATTTAATAAGGGCGAGAACTGGCCCAAATTTGCCATTAAATTTGAATTAGAAGTGGGCCCAGGTCCTTTGTCCTTTACTGCCACCCCACGTGTTTTAAAGCTGGCAGCCCCATCAGTCCTTCTATTAGCCACTAGATAATTCCTCGACAATTGCTGGATAATAGGGGGCGACTCACTTTCTTCTCCAACAACGTATCTCGCCGGCAACTCTGTCCACAATTGCATGGAAAAGGAAATTCCAGCATTGAGGATTGTCACCTCCTTTGGGATCCTCGAACCGTCGTCTTCAACCCTAATTCTTGCCCATTTAAGGTGATTTCTTAGTTGCGTCTCTTCCTCTGTTTCGACCCAACCCCCGCAAAAATCTCTAATGGATTTGAAGATTGTCTGCGACAATAGATGAAGTGGGAGGCCTACAATTCTAATCCAGGTCGAGCTTGGCCCATTCTCTCTGTTTGATGCCACTATTGTTGGTGTCCACCAGTCCAAACGGACTTTTGTGTTACACCAGACCCAATCCCCTGCAATCACTTGTTCAGCCGTATCTCTTGTCGCGAACTCGAACAAGAATTTTCCACCCCCCATCTCGTAAGTATTCAAACCATGAGTTTGTCTCCAATTCTTGTTGGTTCAACCCCCCACTTCCGACAAGGTAGGTATGGTCATATCCCTTCCTTCAAAGCTTCCAACTAAGCTTCTCTGTAGGACTTCATTATGGGAATTTGGGGCCATTCGTACCATTCACCAGCCGTATCGCTAATTCTCTCGATGTCAAAAGACTTGAAACCTATCGCAAAATAAATACAATCCTCCATAATAGAGGAAGATTTGACAGAAAAAGGATGAAATTGAGGGTTTCCGGTGATCGGAAGGACCACCGAAAAGGGGATGATGAGGTGAATCTAAAACATATTTTGGGAACTGTGAGGAAGATGTAACAGAAAAAGGATGATATTGAGGGTTTCCGGTGATCGGAAGGACCACCGAAAAGGGGATGATGAGGTGAATCTAAAACATATTTTGGGAACTGTGTCTAGGAGAAAAGTTAAACGCCACAGTTTTCTCTTTTTATTGGACAAGGAAATTGGTTGTTTTTACGATAAAGTGAAAAATCAATGGTTTAGCGTCACCTCTTCAGGAAATGCTTATTCACAAGGAAAAGTATCTCTTAGAATCTTGATGACGACATTGAAGCGCACATTAAGCGAGGTGAAGTGCTCAATACGAGCCTCACTTCAGGGTTTAAGCGCGCTTTAACCGCGCCTTTGCTAACACTGATATGTGCGTAGTTACTGTTAGAAATGAAAATGAATATGAATATGAATAGTATCCTTCTTGGTAAAGGCAGTGTTATGAAAGGCGCTTGCCTTTCGCATTTGGCGACAAGGCAAGGTGAGGCAATTTGAAAATGGCGAGCTATGGCGACGAAAAGGTGATGGCGAGGCGACTGGCTTCGCCTTTTTTTTTAAAGGTCTGATTTAGTAATTAAAAACCAAAATTAGGGTTTTTCTTGAGTATTTTTGAAAACTTTCACCTTTGCGACCTGCACTCCTCTTCTCCTCAGTAGCGACCCCTTTGAGTGTCGAGGTTCTTCGCGACTGCTGCCAAGTATGAGACCTTTTTTTTTCTTCTTCAGTTCTTCTCTTCTTCTCTTCTAGTTCTTCTCTTCTTTTCTTCTTCTTCTCTACTCTGTTTTTCAGTAGTGAGTGGCTGAGACTGTCACTGTGCTCTGTTTTCCAATGGTAATGTAGTAGTGACCTGAGTGCTCTGTTTTCAGTGGTAGTGACTGAGTGCTCTGTTCTGTTGGAGTGCTCACTGCTCACTGAACTCTGCCTATATTTTTTTTAAAAAAAATCAATCCTTCTATATTTATTTCTTCCCTACTCAATTTAGTTTTATACTAAATAATATAATATTTGTTTGTCCATAAATAATGAATTCAATGGCCTCTTATGGTAACAAAAAGGACATTGGAGTATTTCTTTTAGAGTTCTAGTATTGCTTGTCAATTGTCTTATGAATTATTGAGTCATTCAAGTTCTAGACTTTTAATATCTACTATTAGTTTTTGAATTGAAATATTTGCTAATGAATGTTACTGTTATTGAGATTTTGGATATTTATATATGAAATTACATATTTTAATTATTTGGTATTAATTGGCGCCTCAATTCAAAATGGAGAGCGCCTCGCCACGAGGCGAGGCAGGCCCTTTTCGCCTTTCGTCATCCAAAACACTGGGTAAAGGATTGTATTGTAGTGTCTATAAATAGGGTCTTTGTGTAGTAATGTAGAAACAACAATTCAATAATATCCTCCTATATTTGTCACATGGTATCAGAGCTTCCGTTGTCAACGGGTGGCTATTACCCATATATGTCGCCCGTCTGGCCAACGATTATGTTAACAAAAGTAGGGCCAATGATATACGCCTCAACCCCATAGTCAGGGGAAGAAAACTTAGTCAAACAGATCACCGTGCATCAATATGCGGTGACTTCCTAGAGTTGTTTTGTGTTAACCCCATATCCGTCAGTATTTGTGTAGCACCGTGCCATCTTTTCGATGACTACTTTTTCATATTTAATTTGTGTAGCACCGTGCCATCTTTCCGGTCACTATTTCTTCATATCTAATTTGCGTAGCATCATGCATCTCTTCGGACTACTTTTCATATTTAATTTGCATAGTACCATGGATTTTTCCAAACTACTTTCTCATATCTGAGTTACATAGCACCGTGTGTCTTTTTAGTAACTCCTTAGATTTGATTTGCATAGTTTCATTCGCCTTTCCGGTGACTCCGCGAATCTTATTTGCGTAGGGTTGTGTCATCATTCCGACCCTACTCATATAATTTCTCTTTTTTCAGTAGGGTCGTGCCATCATTCCGACCCTACCCATATTATTTCTCTTTTTCAATAGGGTCATGCCGTCCATCCGACCTTTCCTATATAATTTCTATTTTCTAGTTGGGTCGTGCCATCATTCCGACCCTACCCATATAATTTTATTTCTTAGATTGTGACCACTTTCAGCCATCAAATCTAATACTCAAGTGTATGAGCATGTTTCGACCAGTCTTTCAGTGACTTTCGTATTTAATATCGACTCGTCTATTGGTTCCAACACAATCATATATTTATACTAGATTTTGAGCACTTTCCGGCGACTGCTGCGAAGAAGTCTATATGGAGCAACCACCTAATTTTATTGCTCATGGGGGAGTTTAGTAGACTTGTATGTCTATTATGTAAGTCACTCTATGGCCTGAAACAGTTTGTGCAGGCTTGGTTTGGAAAGTTCAACACTGTAATTTCACTCTATATTTTATTGACATTATGCATCAAATTCAATATTTCATGGAAGACCAAATACATTGAGATTGGCTGGCAATATGCATCAAATCTAATATTTGATGAGAAGACTAAGCACATTGAGATTGATTGTCAATTTTGTGAAGTCGAGTGACCAGCTTGCAGATATCTCACCAAGCCCTCATCAATCCTCGTATTAATTATATTTGTAACAAGTTAGGTACATAGGATTTGTATGCACTAGCTTGAGGGGAGTGTTAGAATAGGAATAGGTATATACAATCCTACTTAGTATAGAAATAGGTATATACAATCCTACCTAGAATAGGAATAGGAATAGGAATATGAATAGTCATAGGAATAGGAGTAGTCCTACTTGGTAAAGGATTGTATTGTAGTGTCTATAAGTAGGGTATGTGTAATAATGTAGAAAAAACAATTCAATAATATTCTTCTCCTATATTTCACACAATTACCAGCACAACCTTTGTGCTTTGATTTTAATACAAATGTTACTTTCTCAAAAAAGAGACAATACAGAGAATAAGATAAATGTAGACTAAAATCCAATCAAATTGCAATTTTCATGTAAAATTACATATGGTACTTGCAAAATACCTGGTATTTAATCCAACACCAACACGAACTAATTGAGCAACACGAGGTACTAATAACTCCACCGACTGGGAATCAATAACATCAATGCAACGATCAAGAGTTTCCCACATTGGTGAACCCTTTGCTATTGATATACGGAGGTTTTCAAGCTTTTCGGTTTGTATACCAACATTTGCTGCATGCAACTGAGATAAGGGAGAGGCCCGAAGAAAGAGGAAAACATTAGAAAATGAAAAGAAAAATAGAATAATGTTCCAGACACTAATAAGTACCAAAGCAATATCAGAAACCACAGAATTTGCCAGACCTCAACGTAATTTAAACCTTGGTCTTCCAGGCTTGATAAGCTTTCAAGCATGCAGCAGACTAGGTCAGGCAGATGTGGCCGAAGTGCAACACCCGCACCCTGCAATTATTGAAAAAGCTGTTAAAAGAACCAAATTGGATTGTTTGAAGCTGAAACGAACTTACTGGATCTACGCAAGCAAGAAAAAGGTGGGATATTTGCATGGGCACTAGATTAGAATAGACAAGTTTGTCTTTCATCTAAAACATCTTCTACCATATACACATGATGATCGCCAACCACCAGATAAGAACTTTAACATTCAACTCTGGTGCAATAATCCAAGAACATTACAGAACGAAGCAAAGAAAATTCTTCTCAGTCAAGTATGCACAGAAGCACCATAATGATCTGACTGAAATGATTGATAGAGAAGGAAAAGACATGGCATTTTGAGTATTTTAGAAACTGGAAGGTCTACAAGACAGACTCATTAGTTCAATTTTCTAGATAGAATGAAACCTTTGTGAGTTTTGTAACCACTCCAATGGATGCCTTGC
The DNA here is from genome assembly GCF_019186545.1 of Solanum stenotomum. Classification (NCBI taxonomy): domain Eukaryota; kingdom Viridiplantae; phylum Streptophyta; class Magnoliopsida; order Solanales; family Solanaceae; genus Solanum; species Solanum stenotomum. The sequence continues at coordinate 10,822,323 of NC_064292.1, read as the reverse complement.
GAATGCTTTCAACTTTACTCATTATGCCTTCAGATAGCAGTAACGGCAACACAATCTCCATTGTCTTTGTTGCCTCTGAAACTTGTGTGAGAGAAACATCACATAATCTCAATGTTAGATTAGTAATAGCCCGGCATAATCTGTCACCCGAATTTCGTACAGACTCCTTTATGTCATCCATCGCACGGTAAGCAGTAGTCCATATTCTTTTTAAGTGCTTCTCAACCTATATCATATGCAATACTGACATTGTCAGATAAGGCAACAATTATGCTCTCTGCAATAAGGGATACCACAGATAAACAGATCAACAAGTACATCAAATTAAAGGATATGATTCCAAACTATAAAAACGCAAGACTGGAAAATTCCGGGAAAAGCTTATTTATCAATTGCTCCCTTACAAGCAATGCAGAGTGGGAAGAGTAAGCCATAATTTACATCCAAGAAAGTACCTCATTCTGCTATGAATACACATGACAGGCTCCTCCAAGGCTTACCAAAACTACTTTCCTAGTCGCAAAGAGACTTATTTGAGAATGGATCTCTAAACCCCATCACTGGAACAGGTTTTGGTGTTTGTTCACCTGATATTACATTATCATCCATTCTTCATGTACCTGAGTTTCCTGCTATCTGTTAGCCCCATCACCGAAGAACTAAGTTGTAGTAGTGAGTTCTTCCTTAACCACTGTGTTTTTAAGGATCTTCAAAAAAGGAACAGGATTGGCAGTTGTAAATTGCATGACGACTTATAACTATTTAGTTGGGACTGGAGACTCTAGTTAAGCCCTTTTTTGGAGGAAATGAGGTTGTCAATCAAGAAATAACCCAGTGGCATAGGCGGTTGGGGCACCCATCCTTTTTGGTTTTACAGATGTTGTACCCTAATTTGTTTTCCAGACTAAGTTTGACTCTCTGTTTTATAATGCTTGTGAATATATCAAAGCATACTAGAAACTCTTACCCTTTGAGTGATAATAGAAGTACTAATATTACGATTATTCAGCCGGATGTCCGAGGTCCTAAAACTATTTCTTTGCCTGAAAATTGATAGTTTGTTACCTTTATTGATTATTACCCTAGGATAACCAAAACTCCAAAAGTGAGGTTTCTCTTGTTTTTAGTCATTCCATAAGATAATTTGTACTCAATTTGAGCCTCAGATAAAAATTTTGTGAACTGAAAATGGCACATAATACATAGATAAAAGATTTGGTGCTTAAGGGAGTTCAATGGGATAATCCATCAAACTAGTTGTCCCTACACTAGTGCACAAAATGGGGTTGATGGAAGAACAAATAGGCGTCTGTTCAAAGTGGCAAGATCTCTTATGTTAACCCTGAATCTATCAAAAAACCACTGGGGATGCCATTCTAGTTGTTGTATATCATATCAAAAGAAATGCCACTTAAAACCCTCAATCATCAGAGTCCTCTTGAGGCTAAAGGGTGAGAATAAACATATTATTCCTCCGAAAAATGTTTAGGTTTGGTTCACACTAGGAGTTCTAGGAAACTTGATCTTAGAGCCCTTAAGTGTGTCTTATTGGGTATTCTCCTACACAAAAAGGCTACAAATGATTTCATCCTCACTCCAGTATCTATTGTCAGCATGCATTTTACATTATAAGAATTTGAGCTATTTCAGTCTTACACCATCACCTCTTCAGAGGAGAGCAATAAGAAGAAAAGATGATTCCCCCTAGTTTCACAGTTAAAACCACTACCCGTAGGGAAAAGTGAAGTTAGAGAAAAAACTCAAGGGAAGTTGTTGGGTGTTGGATAAATATGCTTCGATAACTTACTCAAGAAGAAATAGAGCAAAAAATCTCATAATGCAATCTGTCAAAGTTGAATTCTCTTCTACTGGTGAGTTATCTATATTTCTCTGAAAACGGACACACATCAGGGCATCAGGCTTGATCTTTAGATGACAAAAGATCTACATCTGATTATTGTACACTCGCAGGAGGAACCTAGTTACTTGGAGAAGTAAGAAGTAAAATATAATTGCAAGATCAACTGTAGAAGCAGAATAGAGTTATGGCCGAGGGCATTTGTGAGCTTCTTTGGCTACAAAAGTTACTAGAAGAATTGATATTTTTCAGGAAAAAGAAAAGGAAACTTTCCTTGTAGTGCGACAACAGAGTTGCAATCTATGTCACCATTCTTTAAGAGAAAGTTGCAATCTATGTTACCATTCCTCAAAATAAAAATTGCAATCAATTAGCTCAGAATCTTTTTCTTTTCTTTTTTGAGAATTATCAATTAGCTCAGAATCTTGTTCAACATACTGAACAAAACATATTGAAATTGATTGGGAATTCATGAAATAGAAAATTACTAGTGGCACCTTGAGTTCACTTCATGTACCTTCAGAAGAACAGCTAGCAGTTGTACTTACAAAAGGCCTCAGCAAAAGGACTTCTCATACTCTGATTTGCAAGGTGAGTGTTTACGACATTTTTGCTCTAACTTGAGGGGAGTGTTGATTGTGTTAATTCATTAGCATGATTTTTTTTTTATGACAAGGGAAACCCGCAGCCGCTACCCTTTGGGTGCGAACAAGGTAAAACCCCTGCTCCTATGCAATAGCTTGCAAACCACATAGGAGAGGTAACCCACACTAGGCAAGCCCAGTGGGACAAGCTCGACAGAAGGCAAACCACTTGCTTTCGCTGGCAAGGGGTTTTGAACTTGAGACCTCCAACATGGAAGTCCCAAGCCCAAACCACTGGGCCACCCCGAAAAGTAATTCATTAGTGTGATTTTAGGAGATCATTTTCCCTTTTCCTAGCGTAATTATACGAAAAAAAGTAATTTTTTTATTTCATTTGATTGTCTTTCCTTGATTAGTTAAGATTTACTTGTATAATACCCCTTTCTCATGGGATGTAAAGGCATACTGAAATACAAAAAAAGCATTTTCTTCTTTCTTCTTTATCAAATTTTACAATATCTCACCGCATCACCAAACTTTCTGATCCTATCATATTAGTTATCTCTTTTGGTATAGCTTTTAGAAGCATCAACAAACTATCCAATGTGACCAAAAGAAACTGCCCAACTGTTTTTAGTTTTTGTAATACAGAAACCACTAACTCAGTTCAGAAAATGTTTAGTAAGTGAGGGTAGACCAAGTGGACCTCAACAAGCAATTATGATGGACAATCAAAACGAGTAGTCTGCCCTCTCAAATTGCAAGGTTCTGTAATCCTCAGCTTAATTTACTTTTGTGCTCAGACTTGTCAAATTAAGAACATAACAATAACAATATTCCCTCTGTCCCATTTCTGTGACCCTTGCTTTTCTAGTCTGTCATAAAGAAGAATAACACCTTTCTTTATTTAGAAATAATTGAACTTTAAAATTCTCATTTAACCCTTAATGATATGACTTTATAGCCACACAAATGTGTGGCATGTTTTAGACCACAAATTTCAAGTCTTTCTTTCTTGAATTTTGTGGCCAATAAAACACTGCTTCATAAAATGAGACGGACGAAATAATAAATAAGAAATCATATTTTGGGATTTGTAAACCTTTTTTTTTTGAGAATTTGTAGATATTTTTTCCATTACATCATGTACAATACATAACCTTGATGCTGGTAAAGAGATACAAAGCTAGTCACCAGTACATGAAGAAAATTAAGTGTTAGTGGGAACAGTTTTCTGTATAGAGAATAAGTTACTTCTGTCATCCTCCAAATTCCTTCTCTAGATCAAGTATAATAACCTTTATTTTTGTTAAGTACCTCAATAATAATTATCTATTTTTCTTCTTTCCTTTTCTTTTGACAAGAGTCATATATGCAATTGTTTCCACCCTATAACCTCAAAACTTTGACCAACTTTCTCGATCATAAGGCTGAATATCATTCTAATCAAGATTTCTAAATGTTTATCACAGACAAGTGCAATTTCCTTGAACATAAGATGACAAATCAATGATTTTACCTGATCAAATTTACGTCCTTGGATTACATCTGAAACCGCTAGACAAGAAGCCTCTCGTGATCGCCAAAGTCGGGATCCGCTTTGAGTTAAAAGATCATCCATAATAAGATCAAAATGCTCATCAATTGTCTTTTTTGAATCAGGAATCAGTGATCTCCAAATATGTGTCATCGCATCCTAAAGGAAAAGATAAAATAGTTCGAAAATGGGCATCGTCACTACAGCCAGTACAATATCAATTTCCTTAATACAAAAAATAATTATAACAAACTGCATGGTAACCACCTTTTCTTTTTAAAGAAATAATTGTTCTTGTATTCAACCATACTGTTACTCAGAATTTTCACAAATAGGGAGAAGGAGCTCGAGAGATTATAGCAGGAAATCTGCTACACTGTTCCAAAGAAAAAAGAACATGTACAAAGATGTTATCTCCACTCTTAAGTGGTAGGAAACAGAAACCAAAACCGAGTTTAAGAATCTGCAAACAGAAACAAGAAAGGAGGAGAGAGCAGAGAGGAGGGAGCGTAGAAAGATAACATTTTGAAAGCTCTAACACTCAAGCTGCAAATTCAAAATTAAAGCTACCAAAAGGAGAGGTGGACTTGGACCTCTACTATTTGAGTAAATTTAGGAAAGAAAAATTACAAAAGGTGTAGGTGAAAAAATGGGCATAAATATTAGTTGAATAAATACTTGTAACTTGACATTAGAGCATCCTACTGAAGTTGCAGTTGTGGTTCCATTAAAATTCTATTGATGAGCAGGGAGACATGGCTGCTTGCAATGCTTTCGTACATTCCTCATGTGGAAGATGTCCACAGCCAGATATGGCGACCAGTCTAGAATTTACAAGTTTTGATGCCATCACTTGAACAAATTTTATAGATACAAGTGCATCTTCAGCTCCTCCGATTACCAGAACTGATAAACTTTCAACTGTTTTTAGCAGTTGTGCTGCATTTTCAGGTGAGAGGACTGTCTCAGATGAATGTTTTCCTACCTCGTGCAGTGCTTCATCTCATCCTTCTTCACATACTGAGGGATTGTATAGGCTCAAAACATCAGTTGTCAACTTGGTGGCAACATATCATGCACGTCTATTAACAACTCGAGTAATTTCTGTTCCCAACAGTGGATGCACCAAGTGCAGTTTCCAAAGAGAAGTACAGAATAATATCCTTGCAAAGGCTGGAACCAGTTCTCCTCACAGGCTAACATCCAATAATACAATCCCCTTAATAAGGACATTAATCGAATTCCTGGATGACTGAACTATTTGTGCAGCCTTCAGTACAAGCAATCCACCCCCACCATCATGACCAGCAAGTACAACTGAAGTAAAACCCATACTCGAACAAAACGAGAGAAGCAGGTCAACCTGACTTTCAATCTTGTAGGGATTAGGCAATTGATTCTCCTCCCAGTCTGTCTGACATGGCCTAGATGTCAATCCCCATCCTGGCCTGTAGAAGGCTGTGACTGCACAACCTACCTATCGGGCTAGCTCATCCATCATCATTCTCTAAGAGAAAACCCCGGCTCCAAAACCATGCACTAGAACAGTAACAAACTGATTATTTCCTTCAACATCTCATACTGGGAATGAACATCCCACCTTACCAACATCATCTTCATCACCAGTTTCATCTAGGTTAAAACTAGGGAAGTTGGAGACACATCTAAAAGAGGCATAGAGAGAGTGTGGGTATGAAATTGACTACTGTGGCACTTCCGAATACGATAATCACTTTTTGACAAAACATGCAATGGGTGAGCAGAAAAAGGTCTGAAAGACAAAGAACGGTAAGGTGAGCCAGGCAAGCAAAGTTTGTAATGAAGAGAGACCCCAAGGCAAGAAATGAATGAACTGTCAACATCAGCAAGCAATATAGCAGGGACTTTCCCATCCTCATGAGCCGATCCAGCAAGTTTTCTCCTCATATCACTCTCAGTTCTTGTTTTACCTGTCGGAATTGGAGATTGTGGTACCTTAATGTATGAAGAGAATCCAACTTTGCACGAAAGGACAGCTTCTGGATCAACTCGGTGAAACAAAAGCTTCCTCCTTGCTCAAAAGATTGTTCTGTAAGCAATTACAGCATGTCCAAGAGCTAAGACTACCGAAGAAAGAAACAACACAGGCACACCCCCATGACTTTTTCAGATGAGGCCTTTGCCTTGAGATAGAAGATGAAGCTTCAACCTCCAGATATGAATTGACAGAAAATACAAGCTTTGATAGAAAGAAGAATAATGGAAATGACGGAACAGAATATAACCGTTCCGAGGTATGGTCCATGCGAAAGAGCAGGGACATCACACAAAGAATAAACACAGATGATAATAAGAGATATCTTCCTCTTCAGGTAGGGCTTCGTGAAATAATAGATCGAAGAAGAAATGAAATTCTAGATAAATCCATGTGACAAGGCGGCCCAACGGCCATATCTCGCCAGCGGCAAACAAAACGCCGGTTAGCGATGATATTGAGTCTCGATATTGAACGTGTTCCAGGTCGGGCAGGGTATCCATTATGAAAATATGTAAATTTAAGACAGAAAAGTAAACAATTTTCTCCGTTTGCAAAAAAAAATCTTCTGTGTCCGTCTGTTGAAAAAATAGAGAGGAGACTTTTGGTTTATCGCCGGGAGTTTTTTGAACTGTTTTTCTCTCCCCTTTACACCACACCCCCCTACACACCTCCCCCTGCTTTCTTTGGCTTTCTTCCTTTGCATGGTAACCCCTTTTTTCCCTCTTACCACAACTTTTGAGAAAAGCATAAGCATATAATAACAAACGAAACATTTCTTAGTTTGCAGCTAAAACTGCCAAAACAATCACAGACAGTAGGATATCAGCTTATTTAATACAAAAAATTAACATAACAAATCACCTGAAACAGCCAAAATGATCTTTATGGTTGCTTGAATGGAATACTATTAAGTTAAGCCCCTAACAAACTAGGAGTACACAGAACACCAGCTTGGCACAAGCACTTATATGGAAGTACCTGCACATTCTTATCAGGATCGTACTGATAACGAAGGAGTCTTGGAACAAGAGCATGCAAGTAAGGTTGCAGAGCATCCCCGGCATGCTTGGCTATCTTGGAGAATCCAAAGGCTGCACCTCTTTTAGAATTCAAAGATGCCTGATAATTGGCTAAGTCCATGAACTTATAAATCATGTCCGGCTGCCCCATCTCGTTTGCCAAGTTGCAAAGCTCCTTATAAGTACTTAGTTTCCCTCCACTTGGACTTTCACCAATTGTACCCTCTTGAAACACTTCAGAATCTTCTACAAGCTAGGAACAAATTTAAAAATAAAAAATAAATAAAAACTAATTTCAGAGCAAAAAATGGGTATTCATAGTATAACACACGAGGAAAGATTGTCAAGAATTAGAGCAAGATAAAAGTAGTCATCAAACCTTAACAGCTCTTTTCCTCTTCCCAGAGCCAGTAAGAGTGCCAACAAGAGCATTCACTAAGCTTTTCTTCATAGAAGCATCACCAAGCTCATACACAACACTAAGTCCCTGAGATGCCAGCTCCTGTGTAAGCTCATTCTGCTCAGCCAGAAGGTGAGAGAATGCTTCCTACAATAGTACAAGAGTCAGTGGCTCAAAAGGCTCTTGTAAACTGTTTTCTTTGGAAACATCAAAATAAAAGGAGGTTACTTTGATGTCTATAGATAATTGAAGAAGCATAGGCTTCACAGTTTAAAAGGCACCCCAGTGGTTAGTTATTAAAATTGTATTTATCAGGGGAAGAGAGATGCTTGAAGCTGTCTCAACATCACTCTTCAAAACAAAATTGTGACTATCATAATTGAGACTGACTATGAAACAATAAACATGATCTCTAACGGGAATGATTATTATCAAAAATGTAATAGATGACTGCAAATTATACCTGACTAGATTGGGAAACACAAGGATTCAGTGTATCGGCTAACCTGTTGGCGGACACACTAGCTAAGCATGGAAGAAAAATCCAAGTTTTTGGTTTACTTTTGTACTATGATACACTGCCATCTTTTGTATTATTTACTTATGAATCAAATAAGAAATCCTATCCCTAGGAAGTCAAAGCTTGTAATAGTTTCTAGATTTTACTAATAATATATCCCAATAATCAAAAGAAATAAAAGACTGTCCTGGCAGCATATACAAAAGGCTAATAGAGCTGAAAAGCAATAGTTTGAGTACTTCTCCCAGATATACAACAACATTAGGATTAACCCCAAACCAGTTCGAAATTTTTCCCAGGTATGTATTATAAGATTTTGCTGTGGAACTGTCAGCATCAAGTTAAATTCAAGATACCTGGATGTCAGGAAGCAGTTTCTGGATAGCCTGGTGCTGACCACAATACATTGTCAGCGATAAAAGCCAGACAGTGCCAGCACAGCGCTCTTGTTTCCGGCTACTGTATAATAGATCGTCAAAAATCTTTCTAGTGATTGCATCTCTAACTGTACCATGGCCATCTTCATTGGCTTCAGATTCCACACAGGTAGAACTTGTAGAAGACACATCTCCCATCAAAAAGTTCGAACTCATGGAAAGTGAAGTGTAGTTACTCTTAAGAATCATGTCAGCAGTAACAGGAACACCACCCCATAGAAATGACAATGCCTCCCCAGCAGCAAACAAGATATCTTCTACCTGATCAACAACAAAATAGGAAACCCAGATGGAAATGAAATAATGACAACTCAATGTATGCCACGCAGGAGCACAAGAAAGAAATTATTTAGCAGTGATATTATTATAACAATTAAGAAGGTGTTTTCCTCCAGCTGTGAACCTGAGAAAAAGAGTGTTTGTGCATGTCACCAACATAGAGTAGACCTTTGGGGCCATCAATGGAGGAAATTTCACTTACCTTTGACTGGCTTAGACTGAAAATCAGGTCAAGAGCAATATTTAGATGCGAAGAGGATAATTCCTTGACACACAAGTGTCCCAAGGAAATAACAATTTTCTGCACTGCTTTCACGTCCTCACCAGCAAGTAGCTTGCTTAACTTTTCACGTAAGACAACCAATATGGGAACTGCAGTTTTAAGCTTGGTTAAGTAAAATTATACTACAAGCATGCTTCACATACAGATTCTATAGTGGCCTCAATAAATATACAAACACACCTGAACTAGAGTCTACCAGCAGGAGAGGCAATGGGATACAAAGTCCAACATGGCCCAGCGCTTGCATTGCAAAAGAAGCCAATGTGGCAGTCTCTAAATTGACAACATCGACCAGACATTTAAGTGTACTCTGGAGTAAAGCTTCTGGGATCTGTCACATGTAGAAAGAAAAGCAGCACAAAGATCTATGTAACCAACAGGAAAGCTTATCGAAACAAAATCAATAAATACAAGATCTATAATGAAATAAACAATTAGTGCATAGGTTTATCCTCAAGTTGTGTACATTTAAGATAGTAAACCTTTGAAAAAAATTGATCGCATATTTTTTATTTCTAAGTTACCATGCAATAGATAACTCTCAAGTCTTAACGATGTCAATAAAATCAAAGCATCCATGAGATCCCATATCAGTAACTATTGTCTTTGTGCTAGACTATACACAATATTTTTGCTATCTGGCTGTCCTGCAAAAGCATGCATTATTAGGTTTCCAAAAGCTGCAGTCTTTCATTTTGCCAGACAAGCCTCGAAACTAGAATTATCACTAAGAACATGACTGCATTCATTTCTACAACATAATCAGGTTGTTGGTCAATTTCAGGTATTCAATTTGATAATTGGTTACTCAAATGAACATGTGCTAAATTTGCTCCTAGTAGATTCTGCGACTGCAACATTCTCTCCTAAACCAACCATCCCTCTGTTAAGTGAATTACCCCACACCTAAATTACATTCCATAAAGAAAAAAGTGGTGCTATTACCTGATTATTGGTCAATTTCAGGTCTTAAATCAGGTGGTTGCTGACCAAGTAACAAGTGCTAATATCAGTAAAGATTGTAACAATCTGACCCCTCATTCTGAGTATTTGTGTACCAAATCATGTTTTTTGAGACTTTGAATAGGTTGGATATGTTTTGGAACTTGTTGGTAAAGTTCGGGTTGAGACCCAAGGGGCTCGGGATGCTCTCGGACAAGTTGGGAACTTAAAGGGTAGCATGTACACAGACCTTACCCCTAACTTGGTCCTACTTACCAATTAAACAAAACTAACTTGGTCCTACCCTGAGAACTGACTGCCGCGCTACCCTGAACAAAAAACCATTTTTTTTTAGAAAGTTAACATTTTATAGACAGCAATACACCAATGGTGTATTTCAGTGGTAATTACATCAGGAGTATACAGTAAGCAAAACCAAAAGATCTATCATCTATGCCCCTCCTAAACTATCAAAAAACCAATTTAACGCAGTTCCACTAATTTTTTCCAGTTCCGTTACCCTTTACCCCAAGGCTTTATAGACCAAATGAGCAGAAAAGGATGAGAAGGCCACCACTAAGGATTAACATACAGCTATAGCATCAGCGAGCAAGAGGGTGTCAGAAGCAGGTCAGGCAAACCAGGCAGAGAAAGGAGGATTAGAGGAAACAAGACGATTGGAAAGGAACTTCAATTTTAAACAAAGAAGAAATATTTGGTCGTTAAAGGTAGGAACCGTGCAAGTAGGACAAAAAGAATGAATGGTATCTGGCTAGGAAGCATAAAGTGGAAGCAACTTCAAAATTTTAATAAAAATTGAATAAGCTCTAGTCGTTCTGAGGGGACGACAGTAATAGAGAAAACCAATTTTGTTTATCCTACCTTAATTCTTACACAATACACCTACACCTATAATACACTATAGAACATGCAGAATTAAGTATGACCAAACTCTGGAAAATATGGCAATGCATAATTGCTTTGACTCATTTATGAGATCAGCATATTTCAGTCTCAACTTTGACTATCCACAGAGGGTTGATTAGGAATTGGAAGTTAAATGATTTCACTCTTTTTATGATGCAGAGCCGGTGTACCACCTACTCTTGAAGCATTGTTTTAGGTCATACTGAGGAAGAGAACCAGAGTTATAATACATGAAGCATATATGCAACAACTAAACTCGGCTAACAAAGTATCCATCTAAATCAAGTACACTGATGTTCTACAATGCATTTTACATCAATTAACAAAAAGCACCTGGATGCACATTGCAGTAACGGTTCTTGACATGCAAAATGCCGAAGGAAAAAAACTTACAGAAACAGTTCTTGACATGCAATTTGCAGTAACATAGCCTAAAGTACATAGCACACCATGCTGCATCTCGAACCTGGAAGAATTGATAATGCATTATATCATCAGGAAGCCAATGCAGTTGCTCCAACAAGGGAGATGATCCACAAGAAGCAACAAACAGCTAAATGTTTAATAATCCAAGCTACAACCTTAACTTAGGTGTTGTACCGATTGAGGCAATCAATTCACTAATAAGATCAGACAAACTGTGAAGAGGAAGTGAACAGGAAGCAATTCCAATTAAGCGAGATATAGATTCACGTGTATCAAAGTCAATATGCCCCAGAAATTGCTTCATCCATGCAACTTTATCAACATATCGAGAAGTTATCACCTGTCAATTATATTACAAGACCAAAAATTCCTGAACCCATACATCAGATATAAAATGAGAATTTAGTGTGGTCCTAGCATTCGAGGGAAATGTGAGCCTACCTGGGGCATATGAGATCCAACAGATATAAGCGCTTTGGAGGCATTAGCATGCAGGTCAACAGAACCTTCGTAAGCCATTGCATGTTCGAGAAGCAAACATAATTTCTCAACTGTAGCGGGAAAATGGGCACCTTCCACCAAATTATTCTGTTTCATATCTGCCTCAAAGCACCTCAACAAAAACTTGATCATAGCCACATAAGATTTTGATGGAAAAAGAAGCTTTGAACCTCCCACACTAGCAGAATCCAACACCGCAGGCTGCTGTTGGATAATATAGTCTAGCATGTCAAAAAGTTTTGGGTACTTTAAGCTGAGGCTTTTGCTTACTGCTTTCCTTTGATCTTCATCAGGAAATAAACCTTCTAATGCAATTTCCCTACGGAACAGACAAGTTGCACATTTGAAGACGGTGTATAGAGAGAGGAGATAATATTGCTATTAACCCATCGAAGAAATCACCCAACAATACATTGCACGTAACTTGAAAAGAAACTATAAAACAAAAGATACTGTTTCAACAATGAGGAATACCATGTCTTCTGTTTTAGTTACTTCCTACTTTCTTTCCATCACTACTAGTCTACTACTAATCTATCCTCCAGAACCCATTTGAAAGGATAAAGAAAATGAGCAGCCAAATATTTGCAGTAGACAGTTTTTCCAGATAAACACCTAGGGAATTACAGGAAGCTATTTCTTCTGACTTCATCTTTGCAATCTTAGACCCTAGAATCCTCAGACTATCTATGGGCTAGCTTACATTCAGTGGAGGAAAAACTTCAAGCATTTTCACTCCATGCGACTCTCATTTTCCGCATTAGGTAGGGAATCCACATCAATTAGACCAAATTCCAGAAAATTAAAATAGTGGAGTGAACTTAGATAAATTTCAAAATGCACCAACCTCCTCCTCCCTCTCCCCTCTCTCCCCCCAGAAAAAGAAAATTACATAAACAAGCACCACAACAACCATGCCTTAGTCCCATACAAGTTGGGGTCGGCTATATGAATCTTCACTGACCATGTTTCACCAAATGAGGAGGGAGACACAATTTTTTTTGGATTAGGGGGAAGGGAAGCACACTTTACTGTAAGAGGCTAAAATTTGTTTGATCAAAGGGCTTTTCCTCCTCCATTGTTGAATACAATCTAGCTAATTGCATTTTACAATTAGGCCTAAGAGACCATAAACTATTTATCAACAGTTTAAGCTGGTAGAGAGAACTGAACCTGAACATTCATGTTCTGCCAGCTCAACCACAACACTTGGGCAAGGCCTTATTGACAAGTTTGTTACATATTCTCTGGTAGAAGAAGAGTTACAAGGGCAACATGTCAACCTACATAAAGTGAACTATGCATAAAAGGTCTCTAGATGGATCTCTTCAGTGTTCAATTGAAGCTACAGTTAGGAATCATCCTATCAAAATAGCACCCACAGAGAAGCCAACACTGTTCCATACCCAGACAAAAGCAGACGGCAGTCACCTACCTTCGAATAATCAGGTGTTACCAAGTGCAATTTGTTCACACAATTGCCAACTTCCACAGAGCCTTACCTCAAAATTGAAGTACAAATTACTAAAAAAATATTCTCAAGTCGTACACATTTGATGAGAAGGTTGTATAATGTGGCATAGGAATATCTTTGGTAGCGACTCACGATATGAATGAAACTTCTGGTTGCAATAAAGCATCCACAACGCCAGTATGTGGGACGAGCTCACTATGACTAGTTGTCCCAAACCTATACTTAGTTTTCCAGAGTTCTCACATCTCCATCCTCCATTCTACCATCATTATTAGCTTGCAACCACTAACACAAGTGGAATACATTCTTCCACTTGGAGCATCCAAATTACAAAATTAGTGCAGAACCACACATGCTGACCAGAAAAAAGGGGAGAAAGCTTCAAGGAATGGTGTTACAGTTAAAATTAAAGTAGAATAGGTTCATCACTCAGAAGGAACAGAATCACCAAATGACTAATAGAAATTTTTAGAAAAGGTAATAATTTACTGATGTTGTGGACAGTTTTATCAAAAAAGAAAAGTGCAAAAAAGTTCTAAGGTTCGTTGGGGCTTTAAGTGCAAAGCACAAATAAAGGGTGAGCTTTATTGAGAAAATGTGCAAATGGAGAAAATATACAACTATATATATGTGTAGTCCAAGATTAATAATATAGGCAGGATTCAGGAATAACAAATATATGGACAAGGAAATTGATTGTTTTTACGATAATGTAAAATGTCAATGGTTTAGCGTCGCCTCTTCAAGAAATGCTCTTTCACAAGGAAAAGTATCTCTTGGAGTCTTGATGACGACACATTAAGTGAGGCAAAGCGCTCAACGCGTTTTGAGCCTCGCTTCAAGGTTTAAATGCGCCTTTGATAACACTGGTTGTGGGATTTAAGTCCCGGGATACAAGTAGTACACAAAAAGTAGAGAGCCCATGCCAATATATGGTTTTCTAGAAATTACTCAACATGATTGATAGAATTATTGCCATAGAATTCCACGGAAAACTGATCTACTTTTCAAGTTAGATACAATCATTTATGTTGAGAAGCATAACCATATATCAAGGGTTAATTGTCAAATGCCAGACTGCCATTCTTTATTACATCCCAAGAACGAGAAACCAAAAGAGATACAGATTATCTAAATTGACAATATAACCAAAATTTCATGTCATTGCATTGAGTAGACTTACAATTGAAGCATTAAGCTACATAATGAGGGAACCTGTAAAAAGCTCAGCAAAGATTCTAAATATGCAAAAGCACTACTATGGTCGTAAGCGAATATTGTAGAAAGATATCATACAGTTGCTAAACAAGAATCTTCAATAATGAGGGAACCTGTAAAAAGCTCAGCAAAGATTCTAAATATGCAAAAGTACTACTATGGTCGTAAGTGAATATTGTAGAAAGATATCGAACAGTTGCTAAACAGGAATCTTCACTTAATGTTAATCAGCAAACCTCATAAGCTAACCTTATATCCAGCTTAGTGTCAGCAGCTCCAATCATACAGATAAATCGGCTTGGGCAATGCTGCATGTCAAACAACAAAGTTGCCCATCTCATAGCACAAAAGCGCACTTCGCTTTCCTCCTTTTGAAAAACAAAACGAATTAAACAATAAATAACAGCTTGCATCAAATTAAACAATAAATAACAACCTGCATCCATATTAAATACAGTCCCTCAAGTTGACAGAAACAAGCATAACACTGGAACAAGAAAAAGGAATCAATAGTACAAATGTATCCTACCACTTGAGAACTTCTCAGAAGGAGCGCCTCCAGATCATTTAATACATTTTGTGGTGCACCCTGAAAACCAAATAGCCATCAAAAGATGTAATAAAAGAAGAAGGGTGGAGACATAGAAAACTTAAATATATGACAAATAGTATTGACAGCTTAGAAAGTAGAACCTTGTAAGCAAAAGCAAGGGAATTTGTTGCTTCTTGAATAGTAAGACGGAGAAATTGGGCCTCAGATTGCAGGGCAACAAAGAGCCTTGAAGCAACATCGACTTTATCTCTGTAACAAATTCAAAAAGAAAATGGCACATCAAAAAATATCTAATTTAGCTGCAAACAAAAGAAAGGCCCGGGGGAAGGGAGGGGAGGGAGGTCTGGAGAAGAAAGGCAGAGTGAAAAGAAAACACATATCAGAAAATGTACATACCTAAAAAGTTGAGGCATCCTCTTAGCAAGCAAGCCAATTGCTTGGAAGGCAAATGCTTTCGTCTCCCGCGCAATAACATCTGGACAGATATTACTTGTTAAAAATTATACTAAGCCAATTATATCAATCTCAAAGGGCTTAGCCTAACAAAGTTCATTTTTGTATGAGCAATAGCACCTGATTCTGCTGCCGAATAACCATCAAGAGATTTCAGAATCCCAGACAGTATAACAGGGCCCATAAGCCTCAACTGGTCCATTGTTCCCTGCATATATTGATAATAAAGTGTCAAGAGAAATTAAATTCAATGAAATTGCTTCAGTTATCAAAGAATTGGTGTACATAAGAAGAGTGAATTGTCACTGGAAGCCAAAGACCATCTTCCTCAGGCAAATCTTGGCATTTTCAGCATAAGCGAAAGTGGATCTCCAACTCTCAGGTTCAATAGAAGAGGTCAGTTCCCCTTCTTGTTCTTCCAATTCAGAAAGACTTATCGAAAATCGCCCGTTGGGTTGGTCCAACCAAGAAAGGCATGGACTTTTGGGCATTGCTTAGGTCGATCTAGGCTACCTAGTGATTTACAAGCATCCTCGCTGCACACTTTCTATATTCCATAAAAAATTTCAATCTCCAATCAATAACCAATTACCTCTCCAATCAACATGACAGTCCGTGATGGTCTCAACTTGAGGGCCTCGCCTTGCATAAACCTTACCCACGAATGAGTCTATAACAGTCAAACCTTAGACTCATATTATATTCTTTTCTTGTTGGACACTAACTAATAACTGAACTTTTTTAACACTTGATTCTCATATTGTCACTTAACATACTAACCAATGTTGGATGCATTATGGGAAAAGGCAAGTAGTGCATATATAGGGCATCATGTTACGGATGATTCTCACATTAAATAATGAGCCTTTAAGGACAACCTATCCATAAAGGCATTATAAAGGAGAACGATGATCTTGGCTCGATTGTTCATAATGGTAATTGGATATTATTCGTCATATCTACGGCTGAGCACAGTGCTAATGAGAGGACACCTCTAAGTGATCTGCTCCCAAGTTTTGGTTCGAACAGCAAAGGTAGTATTGTGCTAACTATGCGGTAGGCACACCTGAGCTTGAACACTAATCAGTGAACCAAATCTGATATTTAGGTGAAGAAAAAACTACAAATGGACTCATTATCCACCATGTTTCAGAATTGAAATACAACGAATTTCTCGGATGTCTTTTAAAAAGAAAAACTCTAGTTGATCATCACAACATTCGGGGAATAATTGAGAGATATACTTCAGAGGAGTTATCTAGTATTGGAAATAGTAGGAATTGAAGTTTATACAAAAGATTTACATGTACACTAGGTGCAGATGATAAATTACAGAGAGGACCAAGTATAAGTAGGTCCAGGTGACCTTATTACTTATGTAACTTAAGGGAAAGATGGGATGAAGGGCAGAAGATATGGAGTATAACAGCAAAAGAGAAAGTCTCTTTTCCTCCACATAGAGAGTAATTTGGGAATGCAATAGTTAGAGCAAGCAAATCTTAGACATAGGGAACATATTGTTATTGTAACTTTGTAAGTTAGTATTGTTCATCCAACAAGTGCAAGAAAGATGTACATTACTTATTGTTGCACCATAGTGTCATTCTGAGTTGGACTAAGGAAGCATGGTACCCAGATGAAAGCAGCAAACCTCTTCTTGGACAATTTGGAATGATAGGATGAAGAGGATGTTCCAATGCAATGGAAGGAAATTAAGGAATATGAAAAGTTCTTTCATGCTCCATTTATGCATTTGGTGAAAAAAAAACATTTTTGCATATATGATTGGATACAGCAGTCAGGAAATCAAGAAGAGCACTCAAAGCCACATCATGCATATACTTTGGCACCTTCACGGTGAATTAGTGAAATGAACTTCAACTTATCTAGTGAAGCCATTCTCCAAGCCTCTATAATCATGAAAAGGAGTCTTTAATTTTTGGAAACAAATGTTCTCAAGTACCCCTAACTGTTATCGCACTTCCCAAATCTTTCTTTGACCTATATTGGACAATGTTTGAGCTCCTTTATTAGCACATGACAGGATTGTTGAGCTTCACTATGTTGTGAGAAATTCACATAGGTCATGAAATCTTACATGCTTGAAGACCCATACAGTGAACTCCATCCCCAATTGCTTCAACCTTGACGTTGTATTACTTCCTATAAAAGCAAGAAGTATAAATGACTTGTCTTCTATAATAGTAAGACTGGAAGTTTGAAGAAATGACAGAAAAAATCCTAATAGATGTACTAATGCAATAAAAGAATAAGATGCAGCACTTTATAACATGCAAATTAAAAAAACTGCTCTATGTTTGAGGTAGCATAAATAGAAAATTGAAACATATAGCTCTTGGCACACCCCTTGAAAATTAGATTGATTGGGAAGCTCGATATGCCCTTTAAATAATTTAAATTGGTAAATCTTGTGACTTGTAGTACCTTTTATGTAGTTCTTAAATATGTAAATTGTTTTTAAAAAATCTTTAAAATTGTATGTCCGAATGCATGGTCAAAACAAAAAAGCTTGACTTTCAAAATCTGAACTATGTATATAAATTGGGACGGAAGGAGTACTTTCGTAGCCCACTCTAGAGAAAATCAGAAACATAGAGAAAAAACATCTTTTACCCATATGAGGATGCAAAATAATTTAAGGACACATCACAGAATGGTAAGAATAACCATTCTAGACAAGCAGAAATCTCAGAGTAGGAGTCTACATGAGCTTAAATCCTACATTTGTGTGTATAAAAGAAGCTAAAATACCAGCACACAATCTTGAAGAAACAACGCAAGCCATAAATGAAGTTTTGGACGTTTTTATGGTCCCCTTTAAGAGATGACTCTAATGCTTTACAAGATGCGATAATGGTTTCCGAGCATATCCCAGTTCTATACCAAAGACAGGATTTTTACCGTAGATGCAGCCAAAAATACACTGTAGAGTCAACGGAAAACTGTTTGCTGCAGTTATTGATCGGCAAAAAATAGACATCAGTTTTGCTCTCAAAGATGGATTTCCAGGACTAACTCTAGACTCTGGTGGAATTTGGTCAGTTCCAGCGGTACCTATAAAAACAGCTACACCGTTAGCATTATCTGCATCTGATAGAGCAAAACAATTTCTTACTCACCAAGATATGCATCAGAAATAAAAATTGAGGCAAAAAAAGACAAAAGCACTTAGGGGTTGTTAGCTAGCTGGTTAGAGTATGGAGGTATTAGTTATGAGTGAATTTATGTATTATTTTATGCAAGTATTAGTTATGCAAAGATTAGTTATTCATGTATTAGTTATACATGTAATAGTTATTCCACCTTCTATCTTGCATAAAATAATACATAAATTTCCTTCCTAACTTATACATGTACTAGTTATGCGGGTTTCTAAATTGTCAACCAAACATCGTATTAATTTTATACATGAATAACTTACTTCATATCTACCTACCAAACGTCGTATAAGTTATACAGAAATCAATACATGAATAATTTATTTCTTATCCAACTACCAAACGACCCCTAAAAAATCATTTTCAATAACACCAATGAGTGAATGGTACCAAAAACCTTTGTAGATATGTTCCTCACATGATAGTTGCAGGTCATGGTGGAAGTGGGGGGTGAATAACCTGTTAATAACTTGACCAGTTCCCTTTGTTGTGTGACTCTTTGTTGGACATTGCACTTTGGGGGACAACAAACCTACCTTCACATGTATGTTTCTACTTTCTGAATGATCTATTTATATGGTACAAATGTTACTACTTTCTGAAATGGAACTGTTCTGATGGTAGTAAGGATATCTGAAGTGAGCTAAACGTATTTATGTTAGAGAAATGATAGTTTCCCTTCTAGTATTGGAAGTCAATTTGATTCCATAAATTGTTATATTCGGTAACATGTTATTCGGAAGATGTGAGAAATATAGGAAAATTTATATTCGTGAATAATTGATTTTTAATCAACGCAGACTTAGCTAAAGATAGGGCATAATATAATGGAGGAAAAAGATCATATGGTTATATCTACTAGTGGGGAATACGATTTAGAGGTGTTTGGATTGGCTTAAAAGTTGGTCAAACCTACTTTTAAGTCAGTTTTTGACTTCTGAAAGTGTTTGGTAATATAAAAAATAACTTAAAATACTTCATCAAAAAAAAATAACTTAAAATAAGTCAAAAATGACTTAGAATAAGTTAGGAAGTGTTTGGCAAGGTCAAAAATGACTTAAAATAAGTCAAAAACCAAAAGTAGGTCTCTCCCTACTTTTTATTTTTTGACTTAAAAGTCATTTCAGTTTTACTTTTTATTTTTGACTTAAAAGCTACTTTTTTTAAGCCAATCCAAACGGGCTCTTAGTCTAGTTAGAGAACTTCTACTATTATTAATTTTACTATAACTTTTATATATTTGACTTATTTTCACTTTTGTTTTTATTTGGTGATGATCACATGAGTTGAGCCTAAATGGAGAAGGAAAATCCGTATAGTTGACCCAAACTTATTTGGGATTGAGGCGTAGTTGTTGTGAATATTTGATTTTAAGAGTCTATAATACATGGTTTAAGCTAAGGAATACGTAACTTTTAATGGTTTGAACCAAGATTATTATTGTGCATATTGTTTGTTCATTGTGTTGAAATAAGTTAATATTGCATAGAACTATTCTACTAGAAAATAGATAAAGCTATCTTTTTTAATAGCATACCATGTTTTGGGTTCCTTTTTTTTTTTTTTATGACAAGGGAAACCCGCTGCCGCTACCCTTTGGGTGCGCACAGGGTAAAACCCCTGCTCCTATGCAATAGCTCACAAACCACATAGGAGAGGTAAACCCACACTAGGCAAGCCCGGTGCGATGAGCTCGACCCAAAAGGCAAACCTCTTGCTTTTGTTGCAAGGGGTTTCGAACTTGAGACCTCCAACATGAAAGTCCCAAGCCCGGTATGTTTTGGGTTCTTAAAAGTCTCTACTTTCAGTTCCGTGTATAGAAGCATTACTTTAGAAAAGAAAACATTACAATGAAGACTATGAAGTCTTATCATGCCGCCTAAAAAACATTTGGTTGAAGTTAGCAAGTTGAAGATGAATGGTCCATACAAGTCTTGACACAATGAAAGGTGGTGGAAAACCAGAAACACCACTATGCCTTATTAAGAGAGGTGATATGGTTGAACTATGGCACCATGGAAGGGGAGTCAAGAACAAGAAACATCACTATGCCTGCACCCAAGGGTGTGGCCTAGTAGTCAATGAAATGATGAAGTGGATTGAACACCATGAGGACTCAAGTTCAAATTCCAGCAGAGACAAAAACACTAGGTGATTGCTTCCCATTTCGTCTAGTCTTGGTGGATAGAGTTGTCGGGAACCTGTTGCTGGTGGCAGGTGCCAGGTTGCAAGTATCCTGTGAAATTAGTCGAGGTGTACGCAAGCTAGCCCAGATACCATGGTTAGATTTTATATATATATATATATATCACTATGCCTTTTGGGAGTGACCTTCAAAGAAGGGGTGGGAGGAATTTAATGTTTGTATCTCATTCCGTGCTGGGACTGAGATAGGGTTAATATCTAGGAGATTATGGTGCAGGAACAACATGTTGAGGATCACTTTCCTAAACATCTATAGTATTGTCGATGACAATCTAACAGGTCCAAAGATTACATGTGCAAAGCCTATTTTGGGATCTCAAATCTTGAAGTAACTTTGATGAATTGGATATAATAGAGTTTCAAAGTCTATTTGAAATGATCTATAACCAAACCTTACCAGCAGAGTCAGAATTCTCGGGGTTGGGTGTTGGAAGCAAGGACAAGCTCTTGGATTGAAGTATTGTATGTTTCTAGCAAAACAGAAATAGTGTTTTTCCTCATATATTAGCTTGGACTCCTAGGGTGAAAAAAAAGCGTGCTTTTCAAGTGATTAGCACCTATGGGTGTGGTTTTGATGATCGAAAACATGAAAAAGAAGAGGATCACATATGTTTGTTGATGCTTCCCGTAAACACTCGAGGGAGAGGACGTGAATCATCTATTCTTGCATCATCAAACATGATGCAACATCACGTCTGTGGTGGAAGCTTGAAGATGGTTCAAGATACAATTAACTATGTCGGAAACTGCAAAGAATGAACTCTAGTTGGACCTTTAAAGGATAGAAAAGAAGATGTCGGGCGTGGGATATTGCTCAATTAGCACTTAGAATGTAGACAATATGGAGAAAAAGAAATACGTGAGCTTTTGAAGCAAAAAGAGCTCGATCCTTATACATACATAGCTACATATGAGGAGCAGCTTCATGTTTTGATGTCTTTATGGTGTGACACAATTTCCATTCCTTGTTTCTCTTCTAGCGACTGGTAGAGAATATTTGCTGGGACAATTTTACACTTGTCTTTGTTAGTAGTAAAGTTCTCCTCTATTGGAAGTTCAGATGTTCTTCCTCACATTTCCCCCACCTAATACCCTTTGAGGTTGAACAAATTGATCTTAATAGTAGGATTACTTGTATTTTCAAAGCATCTTGAACTTCTCTACTTCCAAAGAGTTCAACAAATAGTTGATGGGACAATTTTTCATCTATCTTTTTTAGTAGTAAAGTTTCTCCGTGTGTTCCAACACAAAAGTACATATGTTCTTCGTGACAAAGCCCACCTAATACCCTTGAGATTGATGAACAAATCCCACCGCTGACTAGTCACATTATAATGTAGAAACAGATGGTTGATTATCACTGCCTTTTGTCTACACAAATAACACCAGGCTTGAACATATTCATATTCCCCCTTTTCTTAGGTTTTCCTGTGTAAGGACAGCTTCTCTGGCTACTAACCAAGTGAAGCATGTCATTTTGTATGGTATCTTTACACTCCAAATATGCTTCCAAGGCCATAAATTGAGTTGAGCTCCACTTTGGTTCAATTTTTTTATGCTGAGTGGACTGTTTCTGTGTTTTTGCCAATTAAGTGTATGTTCCCCCTCCGGTAGTCCTCTGCATTGCTCCAGAATATTAGCTAAGTCTGATATTCAGGGCATTTCCCAATCAAAAAGAAGTCTTCTGAAGGTGAGGTTCCAGCCCTGTCCAGATCAAAGCTCATTCATTGTAGCCCCTTGTTGTTAATTCAAATCATACCTGTAAGAGAATAATTGCTTGAGGCTTCCTTCCCAACTAGTTGTCCTCCAAAAATAGAATTATCTCTCCCTCCTTTACATTAAAAATCAGCTTGTCAATAGAGTTCCCCCTCAGGTTCTTTGTAACTCTCCACAAACTTGTACCATAAGGATGGTTCATCAAAAAACATTCATTTCCATATGTTTCCTTTAATACCCAGCCCCATAGTGCCTGTTCCTCCCTAGTAAACCTCCACCGCTATTCTGCTTTTTCAAGTTTCTCACTCTGAGTCCCCCTTTATGGTTGCCAATGGTCAGAGGTTCGCATTTAACAAAATGGCATCCTCGTTTCTATTTATTTCCTCACTAAAGGAAATTTCTTCTCAAGGTTTCAAGCTTCTTTTCTACACTTGTAGGTATAGGGATAAGGGCATCAAGTAGGTTGGAAGAGCATCCAGCACAGAATTTATGAGCGCAAGTCTACTACCCAAGGAAATGTAGTGTAATTTCCATCTTGCTAATTTTTTTCTCACACCTTTCCAAGACTCCAATCCAACTGTCTCTTGATTTGTTTTAACCTCCCAAAAGCATCCGAAGATAGATAGTTGGGATAACACCAACTTCCCCTCTCAGTATGGTTGTCATATGTTGTATGTTTGGCACCGCATTAGCTGGAAAGTTTTGACTTTTCATCCAATTAATATGAGCTCATAAATGGCTTCAAGGCTCTCTTCTACATCACAAAAAATCAAGGTGTCATCTGCAATATTGAAGATGAGTAATTTCCAGCCTGTTAATTTTGATAGTTTGCCACATTGAAACCCCTTAATCCATCCATTGCCCTGTGTAGTTTTTATCATGTTGTTCAAATCTTCCATAACTTGTCTCGATCCTCTTTGAGAAGGAAAGAAACCTTCAGAAGATACCATTGATTGAGATGGAAAATCCGACAATACTTTTAAAAACTTGATCCAGCTTATCCCTAGAGCATCTTCAATTCAAACAGATACTCCTCAAATTTTACCACTTGCCTTCACCTGTAACTCAGAAAATAGCTCTAGGATTTGCAATCAAAACTAAAAACCTGAAGTCTAAAAACAAATAATCAGAATGATCCCTAAGTTAATAAGCTAACACTGATGGTGGAGGTTGGCCAGAATCTCACCAAAACCAAAGAAGTTGAGTTAAAGAACAAGGTCAGTGGAGCTAAAGCACAATGCAAGAATGATGTGAGAACATTGCAGATTTTCTACGCTACTAAAAACTAAAGGAATCAGAACAGCTTCAGATTCTGAGGATGCCCCAAAGGAGAAGTGATAAAGAAATGGACTTTGGGCCTAACTCGACCCCAAAAGCTAGCTCATGAGGGGAGGATTGCCCAAAACCATATAAGGAGTTCATGTTCCCATCACACAAACGATGTGGGACTCCAACATCCCCTCCCCCCCCACCCCCACGCCCAGGACTAGACATCTAGAGTAAGCACAATATAAGACAGGAGCCCAACCGCCCAACATTAAAAATAATGAATTTGGATGAGCCTGGATCTGATATAATGATAAAGAAATGGACCTTGGGCCTAACTCGACCCCAAAAGTTACATCATAAGGGAAGGACACCCCAAGACCATATAAGGAGTCCATGTTCCCTTCCACAAACTGTTAGAATAGAAATATGTACATATACTCCTACTTAGAATAGGAAGAAGAATAGGAAGAAGAATAGGAATAGGAATCCTAGTTAGAAAAGGATTTCAATGTATTGTCTATAAATAGGGTCTCAATGTAACAATTTAAATACACAATTCAATAATATCTTCCCCATATATTTCTTACATGGTATCAGAGCATTGGTGAGAAATTTTAAGTCATCGTGTCAAATTCCGGCGACGACGGTTGGGACTGATTTGTGTCATCTTTCGTTCTGAAGGTGTTGTGCGAAAGACAACACCATCACAAGGCTCGGGAAGCTCAGGCGACCGGACCCCAATCAGATNGTGGACAATACAAGACGAAAAGCCAACACGATAAAAATATGGAATTGGGATGAGCCTGGATTTGATATCATGATAAAGAAATGGACTTTGGGTCTAACTCAACCCTAAAAGCTAGCTCATAAGGGAAAGATTGTCCATGACCATATAAGGAGTCCATGTTCCCATCCCACAAATGATGAGGGACTCCAACACCCCCTAGGCCCACGATTGGTCATCTAAAGTGTAGACAATATAAAGCAAGAGGGGAAACATCATAAACAATAAATTGGGATGGCTTGGCCCTGATACCATGATAAAGAAATGGACCTTGAACCTAACTCAATCCTAAAAGCTAACTCGTGAGGGGGGATTGTCCAAAGACCATATTAGGAGTCCATGTTCCCATCCTACAAACGATGTGGGACTCCAAATCAAGACAAAGCTCAGAAAAATGGAAAAGTATTGGTGTTGTTGACCTGATTATACTACAAGCAAGGATTTCTACAAATCCTTGGTAAATAATGTGAAATTGATGAACAATCTCCACAAGCTTTTGCAATTATCATTCTATACTATGAAGATCAAAGCGCAAAAAATAGTTTATCAGGGAATTGCAAGTATAAAAAGTCCGCTCTTCCAACCCTATGCAAAGACAACCTAACAGAGATATATTTTCTTTCAATTCCAGCACTAATAAGATGTAATCAATCACCGGCGTAACATTATCAGGGTAAAACAAGTTGCATTCTAACATAATGTATATCATACCATTAAATAGCACAAACAGTTTGCTCACGAGGTTTGCATCCTCCAAATTCACACCAGAAGCATTCTTCTTGTGAAGCTCCTCTCCTCTCTTAACAATAGACTCTTGACTTTCAAAGAAAACCAAAGAAGCTCATGTTATTTATTCTGAAATCAGAAACGGGAGCGAAGACATTCAACTAACTAAAACAAAACCTAAACACATCAGGTTCTGCAGAATCAGCTTCGAAAGAAACAAGAAGTACCAATCTGCAGAGGCAGCCACATAGAGGGGATAAACAAGTTCTGTAGACAGTTCCATAGCTTGAACGATATTCAAGATTCCCAACTGCATAATGTGAGATAGACCAACAATAAGTTTTCTTCAGATAGTCAACAGAGATGGACAAAAATCTATCCATGTAACGTTTACAGAATGGTACGTTAAGCTACTGAATCACCTTCACATTTCTTAAATAGTCATTTGTCAATTGTCGTTTCCCAGTAACACGATCACATTGAGCAATCGAAAGTCCGGCAGGGCAAGCGCCGCTGTAATGATAAATTTTATTTTACAACAAATTAGTCAATTAGCTTCTCAAATGTCAAAATTACCAAACTAACACACTCATATAAACTCTAATCCAACCTTTGAGAAGTTGGTTGATATAAAACCATGTGAAGGCAAAATTCAAGAAATATCTTGTGGTCTGGCAGATCACCAGATCTTCTATACTTTGCAGCTACTTCATCACTTATTTTAACAGAATGGCATTCCCCAATCACCTGAAAATCAGAAAAGATTTCACCTAGGACTTAACACAGATATGATCAACGTCTTTTGTTGTCTTGTGAATAGAATCCAATGTGATTGATAAAGCACTTTCTAACAATTTATCAAAGGATCTTCACTAAAGTAGTCAATCTGACATTTTTACACTTCTCAAAGAGCACTTTGAGCAATGCAGAAAAATGATGAATCCAATATAAGCACCATATGAACTTCAATATCTAGTAATTAAAATAAAATAAATTGTTTACATGTTTAACTAGTTCAAAGTAATTGAAACCATTGGCTACAGAGAATATTAGTATCATGCAAATGTTCTCCAGGAATTTTTCCTGACAGTTTCAACTGCATGGTCCTGTTAGGTAAATAACGAGCAACATAACGGCATCTACAACAAAACTTCTAATCTGAAAAAAGCTTTAGCTATTGCTTGGACCATTACCTAATACAAACTCACAGAGCCACAGTTGGTATTTCCTCATAACACTATACATGCTTGGTAACATAATACTTGCAAGATGCACATATTCATCAGACAGATATAATATAACCCCTGTTGACATTCCTCCATCCAAAGCTAATTGTATAGTAACAATATTCCCTAGGCAGAAAGCAGAGCATAGAAAGCATACAGAAACGTAACCTAAGGGAATGTTTGGCTGTCATAAAAGATCAGCAGAAGTGGGAGAAAATAACTTTTTTGTATCCTAAGCAACATATTTATCCCTTAGTTCCCCATGTTACCAACTGATGGAAGATGTACCTCCTCCTTGCAAGACTCACAAGAAAATCCAGGAAATATCATCTACTCCATATAACATGTCTCTCTTTTTATTGCTACATCTTTTCTTCTTTTTTTTGAGAAGGCAACATTTTTATATAACGATTTGCCACATAAAAACTGCAGTTGTCCATAATTCTAAGGGAATATAGGAAAATGCACTAAGATATAACCTACTTACAGACTAAGTTGCGAAGACTCGGGTGTAGGTATCCGACACGGACGCGGATCCGGGAGTTGGATTTGGAAAAATTTAAATTTTAAATTCGGGAGTATGGACCCAGGTATGGATATGGGTGCTGGGATTTAGCTAAAAAAAATCAAAATTATAAAAATAGAGCTTTAAAAATATTCTAAATTGATATCCTGTAGAAAATTTACATGCATGTTGTAGAATTCAATCTTTCATACTCCAAGATGGGCATTAAAAAACATAAGTTAATTGTCAAAAGTTAACATGCTAATAATTAATTTAGGGGGTGTTTGAGTTGGCTTTTTCTAAGTAGCTAAGCTAAAAGCTATAAGTTCGTTATACCCAACTTTTGGCTTTTAGTTTATTTTTGTACTTTTTTTAGTCAATCAGGTAAGGGTTGACCGAATCCCGCACCCATGTCATGTTCGGCAGCAAAAATGAAGAGTCCGCGTAACGTAGCTTATAAAGACCTAGAACATCAACAAAAGATTCTCTGTCTTCCATACACTCATGTTTACACCAGAAATAGGTAAGTGCTAGGCACTTCATTGTTGTATAACTACATCTTTGTCTTATACACTGTCAACCACTCATGAACTAATAACAATGGTCATTATTGTTTATGGCAAATTTGTTTAAGAACAATATTGTACTTCAGTCATTTTTACTAGAAACAATATCGTCCTTAATAATATACATTCATTTTACTTTATGAATAAATATACACACACACACACGGATATATATGTATATTCATTTCAATCTGTCTTAAGAAAATATACATCAAAATCATTAGAAAGAATATTCATAAGATTGTGCGCACCCTGCTATGTCCGAGTATTTAACATATATGCTTAAATTTTAGAAGCAGTCCTCTAAGTCTCTAACTTCCCCACAAATTTTTGGACAACAGACACCTCTACTAGAGTCACTCACCTTTTCCCTACTGTTCTTTCCTACATCTTTCTTACAGAATCTGACAACCATATGTAACTAAAAGGAGAACAAAGAACCCCATATATTCTAGACTAGATGAAGATGATGTGATTACCTTGGTTATGACCCTTAACAGTACGTCTTGATGTTGAAGAGGTAGCTTTGAAATGTTAGCTAAGAAGTTAGGTGCCATATTTTCTTTATCCTGCAACAATAGATAGTAGAATCAGCAAGGTAATTACGTCTGCCTTGCAAAATGATGTCAAATTCACCTAAATATATATATATATATATATATGAGCTTCACAGCATATTAACTCATACCTCCTTTCTTGTACGATCAACTGCCATCTCAACATACATGATGCAGAAATTCCTAACCATCGATGAGGCATTAGATTCCATATACAACTGCCACAAGTCAGATAATGGCAAACCAATGTCATTCTGGTGCTTCACTCTCTTGTTCACATGGCTTAGAATCTCAAGTACCTAATGGAAAGAACACAAGTACAGCTTAACAAGTGTTCAAAAAATTAAGTAGCAAACATACACTACCACGCAATTCAAATTTGAGAATGCAACTAAAGAACTTCATAGGGAGTGCAAGACTCATCACTCATCCCAGGCAAGAAGCATACTGCCCATGTTTAGTGAAGTACTAAGTTAAGCAATTAAGTGTTAAGAAAAGATAAAATTGAAAGACCCATTAGGTTATAAGTCTTGAGAAAGGGGAAAATGATTAGTTTATATTAGTCCTACCACTGATATAGAGTAATTCAAGAAAAGAGAGTAAATTTGGTTAACAGGAATCAAAGAAAAGAGAAAATTAAGAGACCCAATTGGGAAACATCATTACTTTGTTGCGGACAAGAGGAGCAGGAGATGAAAGGGAAGCAATGGAGAGAGGGAGAAGTTTGGTGAGCAAGTCATGTAGCTTGGAGTCATCGCAAAGTGCGAGCCTTGTGAGCATTCGATCAAGAAGTTCCTCTATCTCAACATCTGATTTTCCAGATAGCATAGATGACCAAGACGATGCCGTAGTTGAAGAGGAAGAAGAAGAGTCCGCCATTTTTATTTTCTTTGCTTTTCTTTCTCTGTTGTCTGTGTGAAAACCTTGGAGAGATCGTTTAATGTAGGTTTTGTACCTGGACTTCGCAAAGACCCCTCTCCCAAGTGATGGTTTAAAGTATATATGCTAACCTCTTTCTCAAGAAATTGGCTTATACATATTTTTTCACCAAATTACTACAGTTGTCCCCAAATGTTGGGGTCTTCATTTTTTTGTTGTTCCCATAAGTTTAAATAATAAGTTGGGGCGGCTCAAAATTGAATTGAAATTAATAATGAGTTATTGGTTCAATGATTTCAGTAACGATTTTAATTTATTTTATCATTGAATTATGTCTGAGATTTTTTTTAATAGATTAACACCGATAACCTAATACCAAATTAAATAATTATATTAATATTGTTTGATATATAAAGTCCCTGACTTAGAGTTTAGTTTCATATTTTTATTTTTTATTGTCTCATTACTCTCGGTTATTCTACAATGTGGCATTGTTTGCTCTTGAGCAAGATGCAATATGGCAACTCATGTTCATAGTTCATTTGGTTTGCACCTTGTTTTTAAGTGATTTTCAATTTTTTTTGGTCAAATCTTAACAATTAAACCGATAACAGAAGTAATAACGATCAATAATCGATAAGTCAATATCTTAATGGTCTATAATGGTTTAGCATGTCTACAAATCGATAAGACGATAACCGATAAACTTCAAAACCGAACCGACCAATACAATATGCTTTCTTTTATTTTAAGTAGTGTAAAAATATATTTTTGTCCTTTTACCCCTTAAGTATTTTTAAAAAGAGCAACTTACAAAAACGAGTAAATGGCAATTATTTTAGGGTTATTAGATTAGAATAGCTATAAATATTATATTTACCCAAAATAACTATAGTTTCCGTCTAAATTTCGTTGTATTCAAAGTATTTATAGGTATTTAAAAAAAATACAATGATACAGTTTTAAATATGATGCACTAAATAAGGGGGGTTTGTTATTATAATTGTCCTTTAATTATGCCATTTAAACTCTCAACTTCCCATTATTAAATTAACAAGAAATAATGACCTCTTCACAACATATACTTTAGATTCCTATTAGTTTAACAAAAAAATTGGGATACAACATACTCAAAATTTGATTTCTTGCATACAATAAATACATTATGTGTATATTTAGCATGTTAATACAACTATTAAATACACACATGAATAGTATAGGTATACAAATGATAGTTATACATAAGAATACAACAATTTCACTAACATACATTGGATACAACATACTCAATATATCCACATTTTAAACTTCTTTTAATAATTCAATACATGTGACAATGACATCTAATACAATAGAAGTATCCAAGTATACAAATATTCTATTGTATAAAAATCTAAAAAGTATTAAAAAAAGTAGTAATTTCTTCCTCTTATTCAAATTATATAATACTCATATGAATACAACAATTGACTAACATACTTTGAATACAATGAACTCATATATTTGTTTGAACAATATAAGTATTAATGTATGCAGCCTAGCAATATGGCAAAATGAAACTAAAACAATACAATTATACAGGTGTAAAATCCATCAATATGTCATTACGAATCTTTGTTTGCTTCTCGATCTCCTTTGCAGTAATAGAGCTTGAAATTTTGGATTGCTCTTGAGTGATACACAAATCAAGCGAAGGTACTTTTATCGATAATTTATCAAAAAAATGTGTCCATTTTGTGATCCTCTTCAAAGTACTAGCTTTCGTCATTGTAATGGTGAAAATAACCTCCAATCGAAACCCTATAAAGATAGATGAGTGTATACAATTATAACTTTTGGTGAAAAGGGGGGGAAATGGAATTAGAATATATCTGATGAATCTGAATCACAAAATAGCTCATGAAATCATGCAAAGGATCGTTAATTGTAAGGAAATTTGGGGGAAAGAGACGATGATTTAGGGATAAATTGAAAGAGAAACTTTGAAGGTGGAAACTAGGAATATTGAAG
Source organism: Solanum stenotomum (assembly GCF_019186545.1). Classification (NCBI taxonomy): domain Eukaryota; kingdom Viridiplantae; phylum Streptophyta; class Magnoliopsida; order Solanales; family Solanaceae; genus Solanum; species Solanum stenotomum. The sequence continues at coordinate 10,791,273 of NC_064292.1, read as the reverse complement.
ATAAAAGGGGGCTGAAAAAACACGATTAGGCGTGTAGAATTATATTTGCAATTTAATAATTAAATATATTCATAAAAAAAAGTATATGTGAGAAATAAAGGAGAAAAATATTATTGAAATTGTGTGTCTATATTATTACATTTAGACTTTATTTATAGACACTACATTACACTCTTTTTTTTTCAAATAGGATTCCTATTCCTATTTTATTCTAAATAGGATTGTAATACTATTCATATTCTAACACTCATCATCAAGCCGATGCATACAAATCATATGTACCTAGCTTGTTACAAATGAAATTAATACAAGGACCAGTGAAGAACTTGGTAAAGATATCTCCAAACTGATCATTTGACTTCACAAATTTTGTAACAGTATCTCCTAAGAGTATCTTTTCTCTGACAAAGTGGCAGCCAATCTCAATGTGTTTAGTCCTTTCACGAACATGAGATTTGATGTGATATGAAGGACCACTTGATTATCACATACAAGTTCCATCAGATCAATTTCGCCAAATTTTAACTCTCTCAGCAACTGTTTGATCCAAACTAGCTCACAAGTTGCTACAACCATTGCACGATATCTGATTCTTCACTAAATCGAAAAACCACACTCTATTTCTTAATCTTCTATGACACCAAATTATCTCCTACTAAAATACAATATTCGAATGTCGTACGTCTATTAGAAGGTGATCCTGCCAATCAGCGTTTGTATATCCAGTGATATACCCATGGCCTTGATCCTCGAAAAATAGTCATTTACCAAGAGCTGACTTTACATACCATAGTATACAAAAAATTACATCCCAATGACTATCACAAAGATAAGTCATAAACTGACTTACAACACTCACAGAAAAGAGATGTCAGGTTTAGTCATTGTGAGATAATTCAACTTTCTAACCAGTCGTCTATGCCTTTTAGGATTACTGAGTGACTCCCCCTTGTTGACACCCAATGTTGGACCTCCACAATATACATTAATCATCGAGCTTCTTCAATTTAAACGATTTGAAATAATTAGTTTTATAAATTTTCAAAAATAGTTCGCAAGTTATTTTGAATATTTTTGTCACTTTTTATAAAAAAAATAAAAATAATATATGTGTTTTAGATAATTTTATATATAATTAGTACATTTTATAAACATTCGAAAATCATCTCAGAAAGATTTTAATTTTAGTAAGTATTTTATTAAATTAGATGAGTTTAAATTATGGTTATAATTTTGAATCATTAGTTTACAATTAAGTTAATTATTTTATTTCGTTAAGATTAAGAAGCTCGTTAATTAATTATTATTAATTCGTCTTATTTAAGTTTTTGCCGAATTTGTTAATTTAACTCAATTTGGCTATTTCTTAAACTCCAAAATCTAACCCATCTTTGACCCCCAACTTAACTCAATTTTGAAGCCAAATTTTCAGTGGCCCACTTCATAACTCTCAGACTTAATTCTTTTCACCAATTCTTGCACCAATTGGCCCATATTTTGAGTCTATTCCAGTAACCCATTTCAATTCCATCTCCAACAAAAAATACCCACCAGCAAATCCAATGCAATACCAGCAGACCCCTGCGCGTGTTTTCTTCTTCCAGTGAAGAACGCGTACATTCCAAACTCCAGGAAAAATCGAAACCCAGCAGAAATCGATCCGAGTCCAGCTTCAATCGCGTGTGCGCGTCATCTTCCTCATATTCCCTTGTACAATTCCAGCAGGTGCATCGTTGTCCTTCACAGCCAGGTGTCAAAATCGCATGTGTTTGGTTCGTCCTTGCCCTTGGATACCATTCTCATTCCGTTGAAAATGGTACGAATTCTAGTTGTTGGCAACCTTATCCTCAAGGGAGGTTTGAACTGCAACTCGTTGTTGTCCTAGTCTCTGCCCGGAGGAAGGTAACGCTTTCCCTGTCATAATATTCTCTTCGTCTCTTCTTCTATTCCGATGTGATGTTTTCCAATGTCGTAAAATTCTCGTTATGTAGCTATTTGTGAACTAAAGTTTTTGCCGCCTTGCAGATGTGTTGTGTCTTTTATATTCTTTTGTTCGAATTTGTTATATCATTTGCCTCTCGTTTGCTTGTCTGCTTATCTAGATGTAGTAGAATTTATGTTTTTCTTTTATTATCTTTTCGAAAATGAGACAGATCTCGGAACTGATTAATTTGGAGGATGAATATTGTTTTATCTATTGTTTGTCGGCTGTACTCATTCGATTCTGCGTTTTACAGTTCTGTGAGTGTCCTGTTGTTTAGTCTGTCGTATTTGAATCGAATTTAAGTCTCCATTCTGTTTAGATTTTAGTCGAAGGATGCCTATCATTTGCAATTTTTTGATGTTTGCTCAACTACAAGATTGGTGTTTAGTTTCGTATGTTAAGAGATATGTAATGATATAAGCCTTTGTATATGTTCACAACAACTTCATTTCCATCTTAAGATTGCTCACTGATAGCTTCTATTCTCCATTTTCTTAATTAACTTACTGTATGGTTGGTAGACATTATGTTCCTATTGTTTAAGACATTATTATGAATATTAGTATCATCCTCCTTTAGCATGTCGTGATGAATACACATATTCGTAAAAGATTGGATTGTTTTATTTGATCTTAAAAATTAGTGTGAACTTGACTATATCTGTCTTTGTTATGCACAAGCTGTGTGTTGACCCATTTATTTTATAAGCAGCCTATCTACGTGTTTACTTTATTTATTCCCGTTAAAAAATTTCAAAGTTTAATTGGTCTCTATTTTTCCCAGCACATCTTTTTTTGATTTCTGTTAATTTGGATATATACGTCTCATTTCCTTCTTTTGTATAATCTAGTATATTCTCTCCCTGTTTCTCTTAATTGGTTTATAAATTAACTCTTCTCCATTTACTTTGTTTGCATGTGAAATCTGCCCAAGTTCTACATGAACTCCTATGTTCTCCCTTGCATCTCGAAATAGGCCAAGGAGGCCTAATTCTCTTTTATCGAGTCAACCAGATCAATATAATCGAAGAATAGGTTTCCTTAAGTCGATGTACAAGTGTTCGGAGTTGGAAAAGAGGGTGGATACGCACGAAATACAGCGATATACATCAGTTGTATACATTGTATATTGCATTGAAAATGGGCTAAAAGAACCTTAAATTTTAAGCTTTTGTATTGTTGTAATTATTGGGCCAAAAGCCCATTTATTTTGATTATTATTGTGTTAGTGTAGGACAGGTACCAAGTGTTGGGCCAAAGGTCCAAAAAGCAAAAGTCAGGCCCAAATGCCGACCCAGGCGAACAGAAACCAGACTTGGGCCCAGATCCTCTCTTCTTTGTTACTTAATTTCCCTTGTGTTTATTTGTTTAAATTAATTCTGAGGTTTTTTCCCTAATTCAATTCCCCAAAAGATGAATCAATCATATCTTTTTAAAATTAAATAAAATATATTTTATTTTACTTGACTTTAGGATATTTAATTTTTTTACTTAAGTAACATCCTTATTTCCCTTCCCCTGAGAAAATGAGTTCAAAAGTGGTTTATTTCCTCTATTTCTTGATTTTACTTTAAAAATTAAGTGGCGACTCTTAAAAACTTGTCGTTTTTCCTATTTTAAATAAAAACACCCCTGTCCCGAAAGGAGTTTAAAATTTGGATCCATAGGAGTGTCAATGAGTTTACATCCCATCATTCTTGTCTCCTCGAGAATGTCTAAGGAAACTTGCATTGAAAAATAACAATATCTGATCTAGACTAAGCAACCTTATTACCTAGAAAATATTTTAGTTTGTCAAGGTCTTTAGTTTGAGAATGCTTAAAGATATGTTGTTTCAAATTAGTGATATCATCTTGATCATTGTCGGTGATAACAATATCATCAACGTAAATAACTAAATAAATACATCAATTTGATGCAGAATACCGATAAAACATAGAGTGATCAGCTCCACTATGAGTTATGTCAAACTCATGCATTACCATGCCAAACTTTTCAAACCGGGCTCAATGAGACTATTTGAGACCATAGAATGACTTACGCAATTGACATACAAGGCTACTACTCCCCCTGAGCAACAAAACCAGGTGGTTGCTCCATGTAGACTTCTTTCGCAAAATCATTATATAGAAAAGCAATTTTAATGTCTAACTGATGAAGAAGACAATGACGAACGACAATTATAGATAGAAAAAAATGGACATATGTTATTTTAGCCAAAAGAGTGAAAGTATCACTATAATCGAGCCCAAATATTTGAGTATATCTTTTGACAACAAGGCGAGCCTTAAGTCCACCAACCTGACCGTCTAGATAAATTTTGACTGCATAAATCCAATGACAACATTAGATTTACCTACAGGAGGGAGACAAGTTCCCAAGTACCACTTATATGTAAAAGAGACATCTCCTCAAGCATAGACTGCATCCGAAAGAGAAAATTCTTCACATATAGTCTTAGGAATGAAAATAGAGGACAAAGATGATACAAATACATAATGGGGTGATGAGAGACGATGATAACTCAAGAAAATATAATATAGGTTAACATTTCTAATGGATCATATACCTTTTTGAAGTGCAATAGATTGGCAAGAAAAAGGCAAGTCCATAATAGAAGCAGGGTTCGGCGCATGATATTAATCATCTGGATTAGTGTTGAGTGTGAATGACGATGATAAGTCAAGAGTGGTGGCACTACAACCGGAGATGTAGAAGTAATTGTAGATTCCTCAATAGTATATAAAAAAAAGACATGAGGTAAAGGTAAGACCTCAGAGACATCAGAATGATCAGAAGATGTATAGTAAGGTTGAGATTCAAAGAATATGACATCGAGGGACATAAGATATTGACAAAGATCAGGTAAATAGAAACGATACTCTTTTTGAACTCGAGAGTAACCAAGACACATTTGAAAGCACGAGGGGCTGCTTTATCTTTACCAGGGATAAGTTATGAACAAAACATGTGCTCCCAAAGACACGATGAGGGATAGAGTAGAAGATTAGAGTATTATTTAATTAAATAACAAGATGCAAGGACTGTATTGTCCCAAAAATGCAACGGAATATGGATTCAATTAGGAGAGTACGAGTAATCTCAATGAGATGCTTATTCTTCCTTTCTGTTACACTATTCTACTGAGGGGTATGCAAATGAGATGTTTGGTGAATAATTCCTTAGGGAGTCATAAATTCCTGAAGCTAAGAGGATAAGTATTCTAAGGCATTATCACTACAAAAAGTATGAATAAGAACACCAAACTGATTTTGTATTTCAACAAAAAAAACTTTTGAATTTAGAAATAACTCAGAACGGTCTTTTATTAAGAAAATCCAAATACATCTTGAATAATCATCAATGAAACTAACAAAATAACGAAAACCTAAAGGTGAATTGACTCTACTAAAACCCCAAATATCATAATGAACTAATGAAAAAATAGATTGTGACGACCCTTAGTACTATGGAAAAAGGTAGCACATATGTGCTTCTCAAGTTAACTTGACTCACAATGTAATGTGGATAAACTAGGCAAACTAGGCACCATCTTCTGTAGCTTGGATAAACTCGGATGTCCCAAACATTTGTAAATTAGGGCTAGAGAATTTGTTATGGAACATGTTGTAGGAATTTGAAGAGGTTAGATAGTAAAGGCCTTGTAATTCATATTCTGTGTCAATCATTTGTCTTGTACTGTGGCCCTACATGAGGAAAAAACTCATCAAAAAACAATTATGCCACAATGTAGGATGCGTCAAACAACTAAAGATGGGAGAATCGAGGACATAAAGAACAAAGTCTAAAGTGACAGAAGAGAGGGGTTTGACTTTGTTTGGATCTCATTGGCTAAAGTAATAATTGGAAGAAATTGTGAATAAACAACATCATACAGAAGTGATTTGTTTACAAAAATATGATCAAAAGCATATGAGTCCATGACCCATGACCCAAGACCCAAAAGTACTAGACTGCAAAACACAAGCAAAAGTATTACACGCAACACAAATAGAAAAAGAAAAGGAAAAGTGACATACGATTATGCAAGGTGGGTGTCATTATTACGAAATCTAATTTGTGATTATTTCAAGCTCATATCAATTAATATTGTTTCGGGTAGAACATAGAATTGGTAGAAAAATGTCATTTTTTATTGCCGTAAAGATATTTTTGTCGTCGGATAATATGGTGACTAGCAGTCCTCTCCATTTTTCCTTTGACTTTTATTATCTTTTCATCATCTTTATTGAAAAAATTAAACACCAATGATGAAATTCATTACCAAGGCAGTTCAAAAAGCATATATTTGTCGTCAAAAAATGCTTTTTCACTGGAAAAGATGGTAGCTAAGAGTAACCATCTCCCTCTTTCTTTTTTCTTTTCATATTTATTACCTTCTCATTATTCCTATTAAAAAAACAAACATGACGACGAAATTGACTATCAATGTTGTCGTAGAAGACCGGAGAAACAAAGAATTGAATAGAAAATAAAATTTGAAAAACAGGAAAGGAATATAAAAATGAAAAAGTACAATAAAAAGAGAAAAATAAAAACAAAAAACCTTAGTTCATCTCTCTCACTCTCCTTGAGAGTGAACTATATTTTCACTGTCAAGTGGCCATAAATGATATATTAATACCAATATAAAATTGTTTAGAAGGGTCATAAGAGTTCTGCAAAATTTAGATATCTTCTTAGCAAACAAATACTAATTTAACGAAGACTTTTTATATTTTCTCTTTAATGAATAAAATTACTTCAAACAAAAAACTGGAGAGAGAGGAACATCTCCACATTCCAGGTGGGACTTGTTACCCAACCTTTACACATGCATTTGTTCTCCATTGACTAATTTGTAATGGCAATCATTAATCCAATTATAAAATATCATGATTAACTAATTTCACTTTTAAGTGGAGTAAATAAACTAGATATTTTATGTGATTAAGTGTATCTTTCATGCAAAATAAAATATTGAGACACATTATACTTTGTTTGGATGGTTGTTATCCCATTATGTTATATTATGTTATTTACAATGTTTGATTTTTATTGTTACTTAAATTTTATTGTATCGTATCGTTTAAATCCATCGTTAGGTAACGACGGAAAGACCCAATCTATGTAACGTCCGATTTGGTGTGATCGCGCCGTTATTTTAATATTTTCTTCTCATTTTATCTTTATTTATTATTTAATAATCATATTTCATCTTTTATCCTATCTTTTCATAATAGCTCTACCCTTTAAACTACTTTTCTGGTAGATTTATCACTCAAATTATGGATATACGACATTATGTAACAACGAAGTACGATACAATCAATCCAAACATTGTATTCATTAAAACAATATAATACGATACAATACAACACAATATAATACATTATGAAACAATAATTAAGTAACAAACCTCTCAACAAAGTGTTAAAGTTGTTCATTTATAATACTAACCATATAACATTATTTGCTTCTATAAAAAAATCTTTGTACTATAATACATACATACAAAAATTTGTTTACAAACCAAACAGACTCCAAAAAGATAGTAAATCCAAAAAATGAACCAAAAAAATGAAACTAAAGTCCTATAATCAACAAATACCAAAAACTAACGCAAGCATAACGAATACCCAATTCAATTGAATACCTAAAACCTTAGAAAACATCGATAGTGAAATCGAATTTGAAGGTTCAGGACTATCATCAGTACTCACATCACGTGGATGATCGAACGAAGCAGGAACAATCGTATCCGGTGCTGATTCTTCATCACCAGAAATCGGACTAATCGGAGCCATTGAGTCATCGTCAGATGGATCCTTAAGGGCTCGAGGCAATCCTTGACCATACGTTACGTTTATTTTAAAATGTTGACCGTTTTCGCACTGTTCGCCATCGTAATCGCTAGAGAAAAAATATATAGGTCCAACTTTTAATAGTGGCACTGCTACTGAAACTGGAAAAATTGAAGTTGAAGATGGATCTGCAGATACCCATTGTGTGGTATCATTGTCTAAGGCATTGTTGTAGTCACAACTTTTGTATGTGGTAAAGTTGTAAGTTTGAGTGACTGAATGGTTATTGTCTGTATTAAATACTGCATAATTAAACACACAAAAGAAAAAGATTATTTTAGTAATTAAGATGATATTCAAAAGTTTATGAATTCAGAATTATTTAAAGAGAGAAATATTGAAAATAACTTGACGTGAATTATTAGTTTCATCTTTAAACTATTGACAGCCTTAAAAAACACTCCATTTACTTTATTAACTCAATTTAAATATACTCTCACTCTGCCACATGACATATCAAATGGTCTCAAACTTTTGTAAGAGTGTGTAGTTCTTAATAAAGAGTTGAGAGAAATGTTAAAAATATTCTAAACTTGACAAGAATTTAAGGGTGTATTTCACTCATCTCAATAAGAGGCAGAGCTAGGTGGGGATTCATAGGTTCAGACGAACCCAATAGCTTTTCCGTAGACCCTGTATTTGTACTAGAAAATTAAATAAATATATATGTATATTAACTTGTGAATCCCTAATAAAATTGATTGACGGTTCACTGCTAAGGAAGTGACTGTGAAAATGCTTTTCACGCTAGAGTTGTGGGTTCAAACCTCCCTCTCTCTTTTCTAAAGGAAATTTATCGAATGAGGTTGCATCTAGAACAACAAAAAAAAGAAATTTAGAACCTCACACTCTTAATCCTGACTCCGCTTCTGACATCAGTAGTACATAGGTCTCTAGCTCTGGCCTTTGCCATGAGAGAGAATGATGAATTGGCTTCTATGTTTGGAACATGTGCAAGCATATGCTCACTACATGTTACTTGTACAATACCTTATCATAACACACTTCTACAACTAACTTATCAAACTCTAAATAATGCCAACAAATACAGCTGTTTGTGATTATAAAAAAAAAAAACTCCAATACATCAAAATCAAGTGAGGAATTGGTAGTTTCAAAAAAAAAAAAGTTAGTACAAAGATCAATGTTTTTGGTAAAGTAGTTTGTAAATCATTCATCCCTCAAATAAAATTGTCAAAATTCAATTTTGGATATATAAATTCAGATCCATCATATATGTAATCGTAAGCAAAATAAAAAATCCAAAAATCCATAAATCAAGATTGTTCCATGCTTTATTTTTGTTACACGTTGAGATACAGAGTTATCATATAATGATGCCCCCTACCCCACACAAAAAAGAGAGAAGAAAACTTATGGACACCAATAGTTGGAATACATTCAAAAAGCTTCAAACCAAATCATCTTGTAATAATTAAGTTATCGGTTCATCACAACTTAATAATTTTAACTTAAATTTTATAAATTTAAATATGTACAAGTAATTTATTCAGAATTCAGTAAGCAAAAGTAATTATGATCCAAAACACACATTAAATAAAATTTTAGCTCTGCCTCCAATTAAATTATACAAATCATGTTTACACTGTCTATATATATAAGTTAAATATTAAGAAGAAAACTTACTCAGAAAATCACCAAGGCTGAATTTTTTGTTAGCAACCCATTTGTCATAGTTAACATGAGGCTTTTCAAGATTATCAAACCAACCTAAAGAATCACCCACTGTGTAATTCTTGTAAGCATCAACTGATTTTGAAAAGGAAATCAAAATAAGGACAAGAAGCCATGAAAGTCTATTGTTGAAAATAGTTTGTTCCATTATTCTTTGTTTGTTTGGAAGAACAAAGAAAAAAGATGGAGTATTAGTTGTTAAGAGAAGTGGTGGTACTAGCCTTTTGTGCTTTTATATAGAGGACCTTGTTCCTCTCTTAAATTTACTAAAATGGTTCTCTTTTTAGTTTAGCTATAGTTTCTTCTTGATTGTACTGATTTTTCCCAATTAAAGGCATTGTTTATGTTTAATTAAAAAGTCTTCCCCAACCACTACTTTCTTTCATAAAAAATATAAGAGAGAATATCATCTTGAAAATAACATAAATTATTAATTCCGTCTACAAACGATTGATAGCCTTAATTAAAAAGTATCTCTACCTGACTAATTAAACTTAGATACACCTTTGATCTGTCACATGACATAGCAAGTGCCAAATGGTCTCAAACTCTTGTAGGAGCATGAGACTCTTAATAAAAAGGCGAGAGAAGTGTTGAAAATGCCTCTAAACTTGATGAGAATTTGGAAGTATATTTCACTCATGTTGCAAGATCGGGGAGTATTTAAGTTTAGTTAGTCAAGTAAATGGGTATTTTTAAAACTGTCAATAATTCGAGAATAAACTAATAATTTATGTCAAGTTTAAGAATGTTTTCAATACTCGTTTTAAAAAATATATGACGAAATGTGTTTGCATGTATCTCAATTATTTTATTGTATATATGTTATCAATCCATTTACCCACCAAGACAAAGCAAATTGAAACAAAAAAACTACTTTATTGTCTCATAGATCTAGAATGATATATGTGGATTCACAAGAACTCATTGGTATTTATAAATTAAAATATTTAACAAATATTTATAATATTTAATCGTAAACTAAATTATTATTGTATGTTAATTTGAAATGGTTATAGAAACCTGATTTGCTTTATTAATTGCTTGGCTAGACTCTTGGATGTGTGTGGTATTTTTCCTTCGAATCTCTTCTTTACCCATTTTCAAGAAAATGTGCGATCGTGTATTATAAATTATTCACGCGTTTCATATTTTCTCGCTTTTATATATATATATATATATATATTATTTTATTTGTCCAATTTTTTTTTTAAAGAAAGTTTTATTATAACTTTTCTTTTGTATCTTTAATATTGAATAATTATCTAAAATAATAACAGTCAAATATATATATATATATATATATATATATATATATATACACACACATTAGTGATCACATGCAACTTATATTAAGGCGTAATTAATTCCTTACCTTTTTATTATTTATGATTTTATGTCTTTGAACACTCTTTTAATATCAAAAGCAACAACCTGTATTACATATTAGTTTTTTTTAATATCTAAATTTTAGATAACATAAAAAAATTAGATTAATTCATACATCAAATTAATGAAGTAAATTAGTGAAAAAGAGCCCTTGGCATATTCCTGAGTACTGTATCAATAGATATTTATAGTCAATTAAAACAGCTGTCTAATCTAATTATTAAGAGTGGACCCCTATGTATACTTATACTATTATAAAAAGAGACATTAAATTGAAGTTGGGGCAAGTAGAGTTTGGTTTGATGTCAAATTCATTGTAATATTAGCTCATTTTTAATTAATAGTTTTGTTAAATAAATAAGGAGATGTTCCATATTTAGGAATGAACCTTTTTTCGACTCAAAATGTATTAATGATAAGAGATGTTTAAGTCGTGAATTCTACTATGGTATATTGATGTTCTTAAATGTTTAGAAACTTAGGCTATGAAAAAATGGATTGAAGAGCTATGGACAAATTGATAATAGGGGGATTGGGTACTTTTATATTGATGAGGAACATGCCAAATTGATAGTTCCATTCTTTTATTGAGAGTACTGCAATAATAACAATGGTGAGAAGGTGCGAGAGGTTAGTTAAAAATAAAATTTAAGTCCATGATCATTAGATTAAAAGCCTAAAACTCTATCAATATACATCCTTTTTTTTTTTCGAGAGTAGACAAGAATAAAAATAGAGAGAGAGCTTGCATTAAGTATATCACTTAAAAGTACTTTTAAAAAATTGTATGACAATTGGTGGATCATCTAGTGATGATGATTGTGTGTATCAATTAGGAATGATGTTAGATTATTGAGGTGGTCGGGGGTAGTAGCGCGCTAGTTTTGATGACGACTAGCGGTAGTGGTTAACAATTATAGTGATAGTGAGTTAGCGACAGTTATGAATGGTGAAGATGGTTGGTGATGTATATATGTGGTGATGGTGATTGTCAGTAGTGATTGATTGTAAGTAAAGACTAGTTGTGATAATAAGATGATTGACAATAGTGATAATTATAGTTAAGGATGATAGTTGAGGTAATAGTAGTTACGTTGATAATGACATGCGGTGGTTAGTGGTGAAATTAGATACAATTTTGCCCTTGTTGTATTCTAGGTGTTTTGATGATCCTCACAAATGCAGCGATTCGGTCCCTGGCAGAGTGCTCTCGTCCAGGTTCAAAATGGTGTATAACTGTAAAGTTGTCTTGTCAGGTTGGTTAGTAAAAAGTACAGTGTACTTCACCAATAGGAAGGGAAGACGAGGTTGTTTGTTTCAGTGGTCAATACTTTTATTGGTGATTGATATATACAACAATAAACAAACAACATTATTCATTCAAAAAGACAGGAGTTAGCAAGTCTTTTCAAGAACTCAAGCATCAAAGAACAATGCAAGGGACCTGGTCCTGGAAAGACTACGTACGTGAAAAAGACAGTTGTTAGAAAGCTGTCAACTCTGATGTGTTTGGTGCACGTCTTTTCAGAGAAGTATGCTCTTAGCCAATGGTGTCGTTCCAAGGGGTTTGTGTCCATTTGATATAGTCTCTTCTCACAAGACACAAACTCAAGATTTGGCAAACAAAGTTTTGAATTTCTGAAAATTCATAAGCTTACAAGGAAGAAGTCATCTTCAAAGAAGAACACTGCTCATACTCAACAAGGGACCTGATGGAGTGCTGAAGCTTTTTGTTGTATTTTGAGCTTTGTATCTTATGTACCTATACTGTAAATCTACTCATAAGTTATAAAGGATAGTAGATCATTTGCTTGTCTAAGTCTTTAGTTTGAGTCGTATTAACTAGAGTTAGTTAGTCGAATCATCTATGTTGTCAAGCCTCTTTACATCATTGTTTTGATGTTCTCTTGGGTAGAGTTGCTTAGGAGTGTCAACTAGAGTTAGTTTGATGTGTGGTGCAGCAGAGTTGTTGCTCGGTTATGCTCTTATCTTTGAGATTGGAGTTGGTGGCTAGAGTTAGCCTTGTTGGGTTCTTAAAGTTTAGATCAACTAGAGTTAGTTGGTTTAGTGGGCAATAGAGTTATAGCTTAGTTTTCCTTTGTAGTAGAGTTTCTACAATAAGGGGGAAGGGATTAAAAAGTTTTAATTCCTAGGTTGCAAGAGTTTTTAATCTAAAACTTTGCTCTGTTTGAATGAAATGGAGTTTGGATTGAAATCCTGTGAGTACATGTCGTGATTTTCACCACCCTTGAGCAAGGGGGTTCCACGTAAAATCATTGTGTCTGATCTTTTGAGCTATTTATTGTCGGCACTATTATTCTGTCTGAGGACCTGGTCCTAAGATCACTGGTGGATGCATACATTCTAACGGCCCTGTAATTTTTGTACAAATTTTTGAATAGACATCTTAATTATCAATATTAACACTTTGATATAGATCTTAATCGTTCAAATTTATTCAAACATGTAAAATTAAAACACAAAACGATTATGACTATGACTTTCATGCAAACGAATCAAATACTATACAATATTGTACTAACTAGTATGCATCACCTATATTATTATTTTTTGTACTGCCTTATTTTGTATGCCTTTTGCTTTGATTCTTTGCTTGGATCGCGATTGAAAACTCTCCAAAAAAGAGAAGCATGAGCTACCCTATAATAAATCAATTGTTATTGATATCTTTTTCTTGATTTCTTCATTTTATATCTTTTTTAGTTATCTTGTAACTTATTGCAACATAATTACGCATCCATAAACTAATGTATTTGTAGATTGACGCAAAACATGACCAAACGCCCCAATATTTAAAAAATTAAAATCATAATAAGGTACTCATCTGTGCCAAGTTATATGATTTTCTTTCCTTTTTAGTTAGTTCAAAAAAGAATGACATATTTTTATATTGAGTAACAATTTCACTTTAAAATGTTCATTTTACCCTTAATGAAATCATTTATAGCGTTACAAATTTCTATCACTCATTTTAGGTCACAAGTTTTATAAGTTTTTTTTTTTCTTAAATTTTGTGTGAATCAAACTATTTTATATAAAATGGGACGGAGGGAGTATGTAAGATGCTTTTAACCTTTTTAGAAGAGGATTTCAATTGAGCAAGTACTTGTTGGTCGGCAAAGAATCTACCATTCTGTTTTTTTATAATCCAAATAATAGAATTTCACATAAATTTCAAAACAAATGCTACTTTACTATTCTCTGTTACACAGAATTTAGTTGACAGTCCATGTGTTACAAGGGGTCACGTGTCCTCTTTCCTTTTGTTATTCTCATTTTTTATTATATAAAAACATTATCTTTATTATTTCCAAAAATATCTCACTCAACATTACTTTTCCATGACACTCAAGTACACTGAATTCTCGTGATTTGTCATAGTTATAGTTATTTTACTATTTTTGTTAATATACGTATTTATGATCGTTAAATATTATTTTTGTTATAATGTCTTTGAGTGCTAAAAATTATTTTTATTATAGTATTTTTGGATGAACACCCGATGACAAATCAATGTATGGTGAAATGGAAATCATTAGTGTTGTGTATTTTGTTTTATGCTATACATAGTATAGTCAAATTAAATTATAATGATATTTTATTATAATAATTTGATTTTTTATAGAATTGGTATTTTTATGTTATATTTTATTTCTCTATAACAATATCATACCTATAATAGGAATGATATTCATTATAACAATATACTTTTTATAAAATTATTTTGTACGAAAGTCATATTCAAATATTGTGTAATAATGTTTTGTAAGAAATATATTATATATAAAATAAAATATTAAAATTTTTATGACCCTCTGTCCCTAATTACTTGTTCACTTTTAAATTGACACACCTATTAAGAAAATAATGATTAACATAGTAAATTTGTCATTTTACCCCTATTAGTTATGAAGTGGACGAATTAAAAATTTAAAATTTTTAAGAAGTTCTACATTTTTCAAAGTAATTAATTGAGGGTATAATATATAAAAATAAATTGTCCTTTCTTATTTTGTCAAAATGGACAAGTAATTAGACACATCTAAAAAAGAAAAAGTGAACAAGCAATTAAAGACATAATGAATATTAATTAATAGCATGTTAATAGTAAATTTAAAATACAAATATCTAAAGCGAAAAAAAAAATGTATATAAATAATGTCCATCAGTTAATTGGTCATAACTTTACAAAAAAATATCTATTAAAATTCGTCTTTTTTCCATTCATTCTTTTTCTATTATTTCCATTAAATTGATTCACAAATACATTTTTAATATATATATATATATATCAAAATCATTAGAATTTAATTCTTTATCGATATGATATAACTAGTTATGGATTTATTAGTGATGTATAAGTCTTTTCAACTTGGTGAGGAGCACAACATCCAAAAAAAATTGAATGATTTAAGTAGAATCTTATCAGTAGCGTGAAAGAGAGAGTGTCGGTGGAATAATACTGTTTGCTGCAAATTTCATGTGATATTAATAAAATAATAATTTAGTAGTAGATATTAATTACTTTCCTCATTTTAAAAAAGAAAGAGTTTCTTTTCTTTTCAGTCCGTTTAAAAAATGACTTTTTTTTTTGTAATATTTTAATTTCAGCTTTTCACGTGACATGTTTAAGACCATAAGATTAAAGGGCAATTTAGTACATTTGGCATAACTTTAATTTAAAATCAGAAGATTCAAAAGTCTTCTTTATTTTCTAAAATTTTGTGTTAAGTCAAATTAGATCATTTTTTTTAAACGGAGAGGGTAATTAATAGCTGTATCCATCATTTCTTTTCTCCAAACTACTACTACGTATATTTCATGTGGTTTCTATCAACGCACTCCACGTACGTACCTACCAAAAAATATATATACAATTTTATATTTTTGTGTTTTGACCCAACCCTCTCCTGTTCAATTTTCTAGTATTTTTTTTTCCCATTTTTACTGAGTATAATGCAATTTCTCATAATTTCCTAATGTTTATATAATGAGTGTACTATTGACAAGTCGATTTATCAGGTTTTACATCAACTATCGATGAGATCAGTATTTTAAAAGGCAGGGCATAAGGTGAGGCGGTTTATATAGTACGGGGTGAAACGTGAGCCTCGAGACATGGGACGTAAGTCCCATAGATCTATGGAGTGTAGTCTCATGTATATTCAATTTTATAGTTTTATTACTAATAAAATAAGCAAAAGTAAACATTTCAATGATTTTACAAATAACATTTTTATAAATAACCTATAATATATGAAAATTATATTATGATTTTTATTTGAGATAAGTATTAATAATCAATAATGAAGATAAAAAGTATTATAATTACTATTTGAGAAATATCATTACACCAATAATAAAAATATGGTTTAAAGCAAAAAAAGTTCAAAAAAATAAATTAAAAACGCCCGGACAGGGGCGTAGGCAGCATATCCGAACCCCCTCGGCGAAAAATATTACTATTTATATATGGTTAAAATTATTTTTTAGGTATGTATAATAGATGTCGAACCCCCTTCCACTAGTTCGTGTGTTTACTTCTCAGATTTTGAACCCCCTTATTAAAATTTCTAGCTCCGTCACTGCGCCCGAGAGTACGTTTTTACGCCCAGGACTTACATTTTTATACTCGGGACTTATGCCTCAAATTTTAGAATTACGCCTTATAAATCTACATTTTTAATTTAAGCCACGGAGCGTTTTTATACGCTCCGCCTCGAGACTCGCCCCAAAAAAGTTTTTGAAAACACTGTATGTTGGGAAAATAATTTAAATTAGTGATTTATCAAGAAATATATGTATGAGGTCAATTGAAATTTTTAGACTAAAGTTAGAAGCCGAAAGAGCTTTGAAACAAAATCCTAGTTGAAATTTTCAGGCAGTAAGCTTCCTTTTTAATGTCCCCCTCGTATTCTTAAGTTGTCATATTGATTTTTGTCGATTATATCGAGCCATAAAATGATGATAGAAAGTCGTAACTTTAGAAAAAATTGTTACGTTATGAAATCAATGGATAATTTTATACTTACTTTCTAATTTATCCTTATCATTAATTATAATCATTCCCTATTACATTTTTCAAAATCTTGTACTAATTATATTCAAAGGGTAATATAATAAAATTATCCTTCTATTTATAGTTTCTTAAGGGGTGTGTCGAGTTAATAGTGGACAACTATTGTTGGACAAAGGGAATATTTATATTAAAGGCTAATATTGTAGTTAAGGTGGTTGAAACTAGAGGATTGATGTGCTTCTTTTCGGAGTCGCATACAATAGTTGTCGGATTAAACGACCTGAAGTATGCCTTACTGCCTCGAGCGATCGCTGCTTTTATGAGATTGCCATTACCCAAAAATGAACGTAATGACACTTATCTAATCCCATCAAGACAAGTCAGCTTCAATCCAACGAAACCAAACAAATGCGGAAAATAAAACAAGAGCAAGATATAAGGGCGGAAAACTTATTCATTCTATTATAACCCCAAAATATGGTTGTCACGTGTACAAGTTAAATCACTAATACATAAAGTTTAGAAATGAAAGATAATTACAAGTCTCAATGTCTTGGTTTCTCAAATAGAATAAAGCATAAAATAAGAAATAAGAGGGCCCGTCGGGATGACAATTAGCTACCTCTCAAAAGTCCTTTTACAAGCCTTGGAAATAAGAGAGAAGAAGAGCAATCACAGGGTACCGAGCTCGGAACCTACATAAGTGTATAAGCAAGTAGTGAGTACCAACCAACACGGTACTCAGCAAGAAAACAAAATCAAAAAAAGGCAAACTAGCTAGAAATCGAATACTTCTTTCATTCCAACCGAACCTCCTCAAACTACAACTTGCACAGAAATCAGCCCAACCTAATAATTTCACAATACACGGTTCACAAGGTTTAAGCCACAATTCAATAGTCATAGTTCAACAACCAACATGTATCAAATATGTCAATCACAAGTAACAAATAGATCGATCACAAATAACAAAATGCATCAAATCATGATAGTCAACTCTTGTCGGAACCATTTTCCATCAACACAATATCGCTAGCCGACAGTATTTCCCTTCGACTTTATATCACATCACTAGCCGGAACCATTTTCATTCGGCTTAATATCACATTACTTGTCGAAACCATTTCCTTCGACACATTATCACATCACTAATCGGAACCATTTCCCTCTGGCTTTATATTAACATCACTAGCCGGAAACTATTTCCCTTCGGCTCCATATCATAGCTCTTGTTAGAACCATTTTCTTTTGGCATGACATCACATGTATCATCACGGTGTATAACAATCAATACAAATAAGCAGTTTCACACTATACAGAACAAACAACAATTCAAGCAAGTCAAGTTCACATTAATGTCATCAAAGTATTTCATCAATCAATCAAATAGGGTCCACACCAAGGTAATTCACAAAGCATTATGACCAACACGTTACCTTTTTATTAACTTCTTTTTTATTCGTTAAGGTTAATCAAGTGGAACAATGAGCCCATCACCTCATTCTCATTATTCCCCAACACATGCAATGAAGAGAAACACACGATTCTATTAGATTTACAAGGTTTAGAAGATCACTTGCCTTAATTCAACCAAATAGTCAATCCAAGACTTGAGTCTTCCCCTTCCGAAAAATGTCCAAAGCCACACAATCTATTTCAATCAAGTAATCACAATAAGATACTAGAAATAACAATACTCATATCATACTCTTTGAAAATTGGTCAATCAACTCAAAAACTCAATTATGAAAATGAGGTTTGAATACAAAAATATTTGCTTGAAAATGTTACACAAGGCATTTGGAACCCATTGGTGAAAACCATTTCGAAAAAGGACTTCAAATCAGTTCACAATCACCATTTTAGTTTAGAACTCAAGTTCTTGAAAAACCTTGTCATTTGCCAATCAAAATCTCAAGTTTTGATGTTAAAATTTATAAACGATTAATGGGAAATGAAGTTTTAAAGTTACAAAGGCTTAACAAAATGATTTAGCACAAAAAATCTCTTCAAAATCGCCTCCAAAGACTTTACAAAGTTCAACAATAGAAAGTGTGGCTAAAACCCCAAAATTTGTAAGTCTAAAATCCCCTTTGAAATCGTAAAAGCGGACCCAGATTTAAGCAGACATCGCTTAAGCGAACCCTGCAAAAATGGACCCTCTCAAAAAAGCGAAGACTCCTTCACTTTTGCAAAGTTCGCTTAAGCAAACAAGTCTTCGCAAAAGCAAGGCCTGCAGACACCAACAAAACACAAATCATTGAATGGACCCTCGGATTCATTCGGAATCTCATACACATAAATAATATACGCAATTTAACTATACTCGATATTCCGGACTCAATGGAATCATCGAAACATGAATCTGAGGTCTCCTTAATTTGAAACTCGTAAGAGTAACAAGAAATGAACATAACACCTAAAAAGGCTAAATCAAGTTCGGAACCTCTGAAAATTCAATCAAGACCTCACTCAGGCCTAAAGTCATCCCTCGAATCTAACGTAACTCTCGAAATTCTGATCCAAGCTTCCGAACACCAAATGTTGACCAAAGTCAACCCAAAGGCTAAAATTTCACAAATTTCCAACTTAGGACCTCAAATCATCAAAAAGACTCATAATTTGAAACCGACAACTTTCATAGACCAATTTTCACATTCTAGAACTGATGGAATCGATGGAATTTCATTCCAACCTCGAAACTCCAAAAGACATCGGAAACCACTTTTTAACAACTTTAGCATTTCAACTCAAAACTTACAAAATTCACAACTTTTTACTCAAAACTCGAAACCAACTTTCAAAACTCAATTAGAAATAAGTCAGGGTAAATATCGGGAGGGATAAAATGGTAATTTTATGAAAGTTTCAAAAAATGACCAACTGGGTCATTAAAAAGATGTTTGCTTTTTCTTGTTGTTATCAGTTATTGGTTGGTAGGGATTTTGATTCCGTTTGTTGAGTTAAACTAGTCTAGTTGTAATGACGACCTTAAAGCACTACCGATTGTCTACGATTCGTTTTTTCGATTAGTCAAGCTTCATAGAGACACATTTGAGGCTCAAGTTGAAAGGTATGTTAAAGCTTTAATTCCTGTCTTGACATGATCCTGATGACCTAAGCTTGTATATTATTGTTATTTGACTTATATCCTTATCTTATTGAGTTGACTACCATTCCATGATATAGTGTCTATCAGTAACACTCTTTTTCTAACTTAGCGGCGTAGAAAAATATGTTATGATTGTGCTTAGGTCACTATGATTACTTGTTATAGTTATGATGTTTCTATCGTATGGTTACCGCCTACGGGCTTGTTCTTGCCTCATTAGACCCATAAAAATTTGGATACACCAGGCCTATGGGTCGGGCTGATTGAGCCTACGAACCAGACAACAACATTGAACTTACGGATCGAACAATTTATACCTATGAGGTAATTATTATATTGTACCATTGAGCATGAGAGATGTATTGATTCACGATGCCTGAAAATTTAAACAATCCAGTTCAGATGATTACTAGGGTCCAAGTAAGAGGGTTATTGTTGGACCTTATTGTTATTGTTGATAGTTCTGGACTATTACCATTATGCTAAATCCCTCCAAGGCAATTCTCATTATATCCGATCACCCAATGAAAATCGATTATCTACAGCAAGTTGTTTAAACCTGAATTCACGGTACAACAACAACAAAAAAAATAAAAAAATAAAAATTGTACCAACAGGTTTTCTAGAGGCCAGTTGCAAATTGCTCAGATGATCTTCAGATTTGACACAAATGATCTTCAGCAAGATAAGTAGCCATATTTGGCATATGAATCAATCATGTCACTACTGGCACATTTACATAAGACTTGGAACAATATGTCAAAAATGAGTTTTCTTGCAGTTCCTTTTCCACCAATAAGCTAATAGAATCATTTCAGTGAAGAAGAGTAAAACAGATCATCCTTCGTTAATTCAGACTCGGAACGATTACCTTCAACTGACGATGGTTTACAAAACATGTCTGATATCAGCGATAATTCCTGAAGAGTGAGCCTTTTCTTGTTCTTCTCCGATCTTCTTGCCTTCAATATTAACATGTAAAATCCATCAAACTATAAGCAGACATCATAAGTATACGATAGATACACAGATAAACACCTCCATATGCTATGATGGATGACAAACAACTGCATTACATGATAAATCACTATCCACAACCCACATAGCAAACTCTTCAAGTCGTTTTTGTATCCGTTCTGAACCCATCTCAGGTGACCAAAAGGCAAACTTCTTTCCATTCCTTGAAGAGGTTTGGTTAGCATCCATAAAACTGATGTTCAAACTAAAATCAGTGTCATCAACCCTGTTAAAAGTAGTTTTCTTTTGTTCCAATAACTTCTCAACTAGATTTACAAAATTTCCCTCTGTGGCAATTGAACCTCTAGTCTTCAAAGTGGCAACCAAGGCAACAACTTTGTTCAAAACATTGTCGACCCAAAATTTTAAAGCAGAAGCTGAATTTCGTATGAAGACAAGTTTAAAGTTCTTCCCCAAAAGAAAGTCATTAGCCGGATCATACGAATCAAGAAATGAATCACTGCTGAGAGGAATCACATCACTATCCACAACCCATGTGTTGTATTTAAGTTCCAAGGACTTTCTAACTACGTGGGCCTTCACAACAATCTCTTTGCCCAATTTTTCATGTGATTTATCAAAGTTAATCGAGTTTTGTAGCCTAATACTGTCAAAAAATTGGTCTGTGTCAATCACGGGATAACCCCTTCTTGCAAGATCAAGTAGGAAATAGGACTTTGGACCCAATAAGACATAGTTTTGGATATTCAATCTTTCAAAGTGGCAGAGAAGATTCCTAATAATTGACTCTGACACCTGTTGTAGGTTTACAAATAGTATAGTCCTCGATTTCTGAACTGAGTGAAAAACAGACGCTAGATCATCTGAACTGCGTACAATTCTACCAGGAGAAACTTCCTTGAAACAGAAATCGTACCACTTCAGACTGTGCAAAGATTGCATCTTCAAAAGGTTAATATCAAAAGACTTCTCATCCACTAAATAAGAATCTGGCCCAGCCGATTTCCCATAGTTAACACCAGCATCGCGATGAGACACACTAAAAGCTCGCTCATGCAAAAGATTGGTGTAAATATTAAAGTAACCACGGGCATGGATGAATTTAATGAACCAAGGTGTCCAGATTCTTTCCCCCATCTTTTTGTACCATCCTGTTGTCACCTACAAGCAAATAACATTTTACAGTAAGAGTAATAGTTAATTTTAATAGGTTTGTCAATATCTTCACTAAAAAATGCAACGAGAAGAGCAAATTCAGGCAGTACACTACCATCCCATCAAGAAATGGCTTCAATCCCTTGGCCTTGTGTGTGTCATACCATATGCGGAATTCTTTCCAAGGTTTTGGAAACAGAAGCTGACCCCAGGTGCCAACCAACTGGTACAAGAAAAGTTGAGTTCCATCATCGATCTGCATCTTGTTTCCATGCTTACCTGTTTGGCAAAACTACATTATATCATACAGATATGAGTAGCACATGAATGTTAAAGATTGTTATAGAGGATATTAAGAATGATAAAATTTCTTGAGCATAAAAGTACTCCAATATCCAACCAACACATACACCTGCAAAAAACAATGATGGGCATGTATTCCTCAGTGAAAAAAAAAGCAACCTAAAGTAGGTTTTAGGGTATTCTAAATTTTATGAAGCATACAGGATGGCTCATGGAAATTTACACTTTTCGGGGAGGACCCCCATACACCAAAATGTGGACTATTAAGAGTGTTGAAGAGCTAGTCTATGAAGTTTTATCATATCTACAATTTCAACTACCAAATTGGAAAAGCATGACACACATTTATTTTAAGTTCTCAACATGAATGTTTCAACAATGTAATAACAGACACATTTAAAAATCCCCTGCTGTTATGGACATAGAAGCACATTAACAACGCCAGGTGGGTAGCACAAAAGGCAATAAGGTTGATTTGTACTTTGATGATTATAATTACAATGAGCCAAAATATCTCAAAACAGAGTGTTACAAAGAAGATGATAACTAGCTCAAGGGCCACAAATCTTGTTCTGATAATTAAGGGCATCGATAGTTAAGTTTTCTCCAAATAGAAAAAAACAAGAAGGAACAAATAGTCCAGATAACATTTTGGACGTCAGCACTCTTCCTCTATAAATTATCTTTGAACATATGAGATATGCCTTAGGAACCCCGACCACAGGAAGACCGAATTCATGTGCAACTAATTTAATAGGACCGGTCATAAACACAAAAAGTAGATAGGAGTACTCATACTCAAGGATCGAAAGCTCTCACAGCATCAAGGCAAAGAATAACTCCTATTGGAAGAAGAGCGTTTATAATCAAAGCTAGAGGAGTGGAAGGAAATTAAATAGCAACAGCCGCTACTTCTGTCTATGTCTATCTTCTCCTATTGATTAAGCATTGAAAGGGATGTTAGAAAGTGAGTTTTAAAGTATGAACTTCCACAGATAGAACCGTGGATAACGCTGGTCGCCTGGTCCTGATTGATTGTTTTGAAGCGAAGGGTTGTGGCTTACTAATGAGTACATATATACAGTCTTCGTGTTAGAAAAAGAATTAAAAGGGATATGTGCAAAGTCTACAATCAATACCGGGGAATTGGCCAGGTATTATTGTGCTCTCATAGTTTTACCTATTTCTACGTAATTATTCATCTTCCACTACCAGAGGCCTCCAAAAAGGTGTTCATATGCATTGCACTCTTCATGTCTTAGTTCACCGTCGTTCAGAATATGTTAGATAGTTGATCATTCTCGACTGTCTCCGATCTGGTAGGTCGGTCACCTCTAGCCGAACTATGGAGCTAAGTTTACACTTCCACGTCGAGCCTCTCTTTTGAAAGAGAGATACCGGCTTCCACAAGAGGGAAAGATCACTTTCGCCGTGTATCAGAGCAGTGTTAAAAGGAGTTAATTCTTCAACTATGTTCTTTCTTCATTCATTTTATCTCTTTTTAATAGTGAATGCCAAAATAGTCTTTAATTTGTTATACTTTCCCGAGGATGTCCTTTCTTATATTAAATTGAAGAGGTCCCCTGGAAAGAAGGTCGTGAAAGTTACATTCAGAAAGAAGGTTGTGAAAGTTTCATTCAGAAAGAGTTCGGAATTAAGGCCTTGAAAGTTTCATTTGAAAAGAATTCATTAAACACAATTCCAGATATGTGTCTGTATTAAGGAAAGGTATATTTTATACAACATTTCACTTTCTGCATGAGTAATCCATAAAAATCAAGGATTATATTTGATACCATAAGAAAGCATCCAATACAAAATTATGTCTCAATGCAAACCAATGAGTAGCTGCCAACAATCCACTTGCCTTCTTCCTCAGTTATGATATATACAATTAACATTACTTTGCCCATTCACATAGATCAATATCTCAAAACCATAATCTTATCCAAGGAAAATGAAAATCTCAAAATCATGGGGAGATTGTTGTGTCCAAGAGAGATTAGAGATAGACAAATGAATGAACTCCTACAGTTGTATCAATCCCCAGTTTCTTCTCTACGGCAATTTAGACAAAACATGAACACTATCATACTAAACACCAATAACAGAAAGAAAGAATTTCACCGAAGAAGAAGTTGTGGTACATAATTACATGTGATAAGTACTTACGATTAAGAAGATAATAGCTGCAGACAACCCAATTTCATTACTTTCCACAGAGAAAAGTTCATTTATCCAAGAACAACTTACATCAGAAAGATTTATTTCACTACCATGGATCCTCAATGAATCTTACCTCAGAGTACTTTTGGCTAAGACCCAAATATATTACTTATTCCTTGGGAAGGGTGATAGAGGTCTTTGTAAGGATTGCAAGGTTAATCTCGAGTGAGAATCTTACAACCCAACAAAAGCTCTTGGCAATGGATTTGGAGATTAAGTTGAAGAGGAAGAAGAAGGTTGGGTTGGGTGCGGTCGACCAAGGATCAAATGAGGTGGCTTGACGGCTGCCAACAATCTGGAGTTGGGGGAGATGGAGGCTTGGGGATGTAGTGGAGATGCAAGTGATATGTGGGATAGAGCGGCTAGTTGCATTAGCGAGGCAACAGGAGAGGTGTTGAGGGTCTTGAGGTGATCGAGGGGATTGGTAGTGGAATGGAGAAGTCCAAGGGAAAGTCGAAGCAAAGAAAGTTGGTTACGTGCAATTGATGGAGAGCAAGGACGAGGAGGTAAAAAAGATGTGAACAGGGAAAGGTATAAGATGGCGAGGAAGGAGGCGAAGTTAGCGCTGACAGCGGCAAAAAGGGCAGTCTTTCAACGTTTGTATGTGAATTAGGTGACAAAGGAGGGGATAAGAAGTTGTACAGGCTAGCCAAGGTGAGAGAGGGGAAGGCTCAAGACTTGGACCAAGTGAAATGCATCAAGGACGAGGAAGACAAGGCATTGGTTGAGGAGGCACTCATAAGGTGGAGATGGCAGACTTATTTCCATAAACTCTTGAATGAGGGGGGGAAGGAACATTATGCTAAGTGATCTGGAGCATTCTGCGAGTCGTTGCGATTATGGGTATTGTAGGAGCATAAAAGTTGAGGAGGTTAAAATTGTTATTTATAGGATGTGCAGGGGTAGGGTGATTGGGCAAGATCAGATCTTGATGGAATTTTGGAAGAACATAAACAGAGTGGGTTTGGAGTTGTCGACTGAGTTGTTTAACGTCATTTTTAAAACAACAAAAATGTCTAAAGAATGGAGGTGGAGTACAATGATTCCATTGTACAAGAACAAGGATGATATTCAAAATTGCGACAACTATAGGGGAATCAAGTTGTTGAGCCACACTATGAAGTGTGGGAGAGAGTGGTGGAGTTAAGGGGAAGGTATGGTGGGACTATTCCTGAGAACCAGTATGGTCTCATGCCGGGGTATTCTACTACCGAAGCCACTCATCTCGTGAGGAGACTAGTGGAGCAATATCGGGAGAGGAAGAGGGACTTATGTATGGTGTTCTTTCACTTAGAAAAGATATATGATAAAGTGCCTGGGGAGGTCCTATGGAGATGCTCGAAGGCTAGAGGTGTTCTGATGGCTTACACTAGGGAGATTAAGGACATGTACGATAGAGCTAAGACACGAGTAACAATAGTGCGAGGAGACTCAAAGCCCTTCCCAATCGTGATGGGATTGCACCCGAATCGGCTCTTAGTCCATTTCTTTTTGCCTTGGTGATGGATAAACTGACACGACATATCCAAGGTGAGGTACCATGGTGTATGTTATTTGTAGACCACATAGTACTGATTGATGAGATTCGTGATAGAGTTAACACTAAGGGTGTATTCAGTATGAAGGAAAATATTTTCAAAGAAAATAAGTGGAACCCTTACTTATTTTCTTGTGTTCGTTACATAAACAAAAATATTATCCTAAAAGTATTTGTATATAATCTAAGAAAATATTATGAGAGGTGGGTGGTGAGGGTGTGGGGTGGTAAGGGTGAACATGAGGTATGTCGAAGGTTAGGGAGAATACAGTTACTGCGAAATGCCACTTGTTAAACTTGTTTTCCCTACTTCTACTAGAAAGTCATTTTCCTCATTTTTAAGGAACTGATTTTCCTAGAGAATATTTTTCAGATATTTTGACCAACCAAACATGAGAAAATTAAAAAACATTTTCCAAAAATATTTCCCTCCATACCGAACACATCCTAAGTTGGAGATTGGAGACAAACTTAGTCTAAAGGGTTCAAGTTGAGCAGGACCAAAATTGAATACCTGGAGTGCAAGTCCTCTGATGTGTCGCAAAAAAGGCATGGAAGTGAGACATGATACACTCCCAAGAGGAACATTTTCAAGCATCTTGGGTCTTTAATTTAGGGCAATGCGGAGATCGATGATGATGACACACATATTAGTGTAGGGTGGATGAAATGGAGGATCGCCTCTAGAGTCCATACCACCAAAACTTAAAGGAAAGTTCTACAGAATAGTGGTTAGGTCGACTATGTTGTATGGAACAGAGTGTTGACCAATTAAGAACTCTCATGTCCAAAATATGAAAGTGGCGGACATGAGGATGTTGAGTTGAATGTGTGGTCATACTTAGGAGAGATAAGATTAAGAATGAAGATATCTAGAACAAGGTGGGAGTGGCCTCTGTGGTGGACAAGATGAGGTAAGTGAGACTTCGATAGTTCGGGCATGTCAAGAGAAAGTGCACAGAGGCCCTAGTGAGGAGGTGTGAGAGGTTGTCCACAGTGAGTTTTAGGAGAGATAGAGGTAGGCCAAAGAAGTATTGGAGAGAGGTGATTAAACGAGACATGGCGCAACTTTGGATTTTCGAGGACATGACCTTAGATAGGAGGTTATGAAGGTCGCAGATTAGGGTAGAAGGTTAGTAGGTAGTTGAGCGTTGTCTCTTTTCTAGCAGGGATAGGTTGGTGCATTGTGTTTGTTTCCGTGTTTATACCAGTAGTAGTAGCATTTCTCTCGTAGTTGCTTGTCTTACAACTTTTGTTACTCCTTATTTATTGTGCTTAAGTTATTGCATTGGTTGGTTATGGTTATTGCTCCTCTTTTGAATGTTATGTTATGTTCTCCCTATTATATTTTGCCCTTTTTTCTTCTATATTTTTCTTTTAGTTGCTCTGATCTCTATTACTCAAGTCGGGAGTCTTCCGAAAATAGTAGGTTGAGGTAAGGTTTGCATACACTCTACCCTCCCCAGACCCCCTTTTGGGACTACACAAGGTTTGCTATTGTTGTTGTTGTATCCTCAGATGATCCCTCCAAACATACCTGATAACAGATTGCTTACATTCACTGAACACGAACCAATTTGCACTTTTCTTCTTAACCTAAAACATAATTCGCTAGGAGCATACATCAAGATACTGACAACTTTGATTACAACATCACAATGCTAAGTATAACTCGAAACTAAGAAAAATTGATTAGATTTAATGACAGAACTATAAAAATATAGATTGCTAAGTTCACGATTCTTTTATCTGGAATGACAAAATACAATTGCAATTTCATTATGAATCAGCGATTATTCGCAAAAAATCATACCTAGCAAGCACTACATTAGACCAATAAAACACCTAGTGGACTAACAATATGGCTGAACAATAAAAGGAAAAAAGAAAAATGAGCTAGACAAAACTAAAAACAACCTAGCATTGTTGCAGTCGTCTGAAAAAACTTAAGGACGGAAGGAATGGTTTGTGTACCTACATCTAATCAAAGTATAGCTACTTAACTACCAGAAGTGCACAGATATATAATTACAGCATACTCAAATACAGATTACCCTAAAGAAATCATTTCTTCTACAAAAGTTAAACAACACTAATATCCTTGAAAGAAATAGCAATGAAAAGAAACTAAGTACCTGGTACAAACCTAGGCCTCTGCAAGGAAGCCCCATAAATCATAGGACTAAAGTTGGATTTATTATAATAATAATTGTCAATCAAACTCTTCAAGAACCGAAAATAAAGAGGTGACAACTCAAGATCATCCTCCACAACAAAGGCAAACTCATCATCAGAGCTAGGCCACCAAGCCTCTAACCACTGAGCCTGAAGTCCAGCATTAGAAGCCCTATAATGAACCAACTTTTCCCCATATTTCCATGAAAACCCATCAACAAAATCAAGAATTCTTTTCGAAAGATTCAATTTTTGGTCGATTTCCACATACCCATTTGGGGAATCTTGAAAGTGATCAATGTAGATATGGAGATGAACAACATGGTTATCATAATGTGCTTTGGAAAGTGAATTGAGACATCTAGAGAGGGACTCAAGACGGTTAAAGGTGAGAACTTTGATTAAAAAAGTGAAGTTTTGATGGGTTTGAGGGGTGTTTGGGTTAAAGGAGAAAGATTTGGTGGAATTCAAGTTTGTAGGATGGTAAGAGATGAGGAAAAGAGCAGAAAGAGAGAGGAGAATGAAAAGAGGGATGAAATTTTTCAGGGTTTTCTTAGGTTGTGCCATATGATTGTTCACTCTTCAGTTATGTCATCTTTTGCTCTTTTTTTGAGGTTTTCTTGGAATACTCATAGAGCAACTTCATGTTTGGATCTCAATAGAAAGGGAGAAGAAGAGTGTGAATGTTGAAATCTTACATTGGCCCCAATATTCTCTCATAATTACAATCATACTCCCTTGAGTATATTTTTTTTAGTGGATTGTTATCCCACTCTCAATATGGGATAAAAACAATATTACAATTTCGAAATAAGTTATTTTGTGAATTTACTTCATTTATTGCTAATTACTTGTTCAATTCTTTTTTACTTGTTCATTTTGATAAGGATAAAAACAAATTATCTATTATATCCTTAATTAATTACTTTGAAAAAGTTAAAACTTCTTGAAAATCTTAAATTTTTAATTCATCCACTTCATAATTAATAGGGGTAAAATGGTAAACTTACTATGACAATCATTATTTTCTTAATAGGTGTGTCAAATTCAAAAGTGGACAAGTAATTAGGGATCGAGAAAGTATGAGATAAACTCATTTTTAAAGCAAGCTCAATACTATTTATCTTTTATTCTTCGTACCAAATGAGCTCTAAGGGATAATTTCAGTCACCTCGCACTCTCTAGACTTAGCCTTATAACATTCATCTTTATTGTGGCTTACAATATTATATGTACCTTTGTACTTTTGATTTTTTCTTAATAAAAAAATGGTTGAATTAACTTGTCCATTAGCGTCAAATCTAACACCTTTGATCTATCAATATGGATTGTGGTGTAATAGTGTAGTTGTTTTAACCTAAATTAGAGGTCTCAAATTCAAGTCTTGAGTATGGAGAAAATCTTGCTAGGATTGTCAGCCCCAATATGGGCCCTGCACTGCATGATCCAAAGTTAATTGAAGGTTTTATACGAATACCAAACATCAAATGAGACAGGAAAAAAAAACTCTTTGTTCTTAACTCCTAAATATCTTTCACATCCTCATCCAAGTTTTACTTTTATTCAGTAATCAAAAGCTTGCAACATATACTCCCTCCGTCCCATTTTATATATCACATTTTTACTTTGTACTTGCATTAAGAAATTATGTAACTTTACCCTTCTACCCTTATTTAATTTTTTTGGAACTCAAATTTTCAATCAATGAATATGAATTAATTTAACCAATGAACATAAATCATTTACTTAACTTTTATAAGTTGGTCAAATGTATGTTTTCAATGCTAATAATTCACAGGGACAAAAAGGAACAATATGCTAATTTATGCATTGATTTTATGAAATGACAAGTATTATGGACCAACTATTTATAGAAAGGGATGACATATAAAATGGGACGAGGAGTATTATATAAAATGAATTCCAATTGCAAATGCTATAAGAAATTCTTGCTTATAGAATGTTGCTCTTTTATATTACGTTGTAATGATTGGGTTGGTCACATTTTAGTCCTTTGAAGAGTTTTAAAGGAGTTTTCATTTGAGTAGATTCAACAATTATACCAATTGGTATATATGTGGTCTTTCCTACCTTAAAATAGTTTACCAAGCAAAGTTATTATAGTATTAATGGTTGTTGAAAAAAATATTATAAGTATCTCAAAATGAATAAAATTATATCTGCGATTAATTTTAGTCAAACAAGTTAATTATATATTTCATTTGTCCCTAATTACTTGTCTATTTTTCCTTTTATAGTTGTCCCTACTTACTTGTACATTTTGACAAACCAAGAAAGGACAAAAAAAAATTCCTATTATACCCTCAATTAATTACTTTGAAAAAGGTACAACTTTTGAAAATATTAAATTTTTAATTCATCCACTTCATAATTAATAGGGGTAAAATGGTAAATTCACTATGTTAATAATTGTTTTCTTAATAAGTGTGTCAATTCAAAAGTGGACAAGTAATTAGGGACAGAGGAAGTATTTATTAGCTTTAATGATAATATTAATCTGTCATTATTTTTTGTTATACATTACTATTCCCTCCATTCCATATTAACTGATCACCTTTCTAAAAATACTTGTCCCAAATTATTTGATCACTTATTAAAACAAGATAAAATTAATTAATTTTTTCTCATTTTACCCCTATAATTAATATCATCATCATGCTTAATATTCTCATAATTTCTCTTTGGAAGCTTAAACAAAATTAAAGTTCCTAAATTTATCTTTCTAAAGAGTTCATTAAATACTTAATTACTCATTTGTACTCTTGCTCTCACCCACTTTGAAGTACTTGTACCTTTTGTATGCCTTATGTCATCATAAATTATCTTGATATTCATCAATATAGATTAAAGGTAAATTAGTCAAATTGATTATTTTATTTATGATTTTTTAAATATCGTGTAAAATAAAAAGTGATCAGTTATTATGAGACGGAGAAAGTAATAGCTAATGTTCAAAAATTGAGTTTATATAGATTAAATTATCATAATGGACAATTGACTTTATGACCTTGACGATCATTTTTCATTTTTGATTGAATACATTGGCAGATGGTTGAACATATCTTTTGTTAAGGATATTACTTTTGTTATCGTGGATTACGAAAATGATCAATGTGCTACTATTACTAACAATACCACTATTGTTGCACAAACATCTCATGATGTTATTTTTGTTGTACTTTCGTACACTTGATCAAACACTTTTTCGATATTTCAAAGATATTTCAAAGCTTTTATGGACAAAATTTTAAGAGATAGCAGGGACATATTTTCTCTACTCTTGATATGTATGGTGTGACATCTGTGGTAACAGATTTAAATCTTGATGAATTTATTTTTGATCAACTAAATCAATGAATTTATGCAATAAGATACGTAAGCACACTATGTCAAATATATATATTTTTAATAAATTGTTCAATGTATATTGTTTTAATAAAGAATCGATGAAACTTTCAGACTAGTTGCTTGCTAAATATACTAATGAATATGCTACCAAATAAAAGTTTACTATTGATAACTTTTTCAAATGAAAGATAACTAGAGAGAAATACGTAAAGGTCGTGTCACGAGTTTCACAAACTAGTTAAAAATTTTAAGTTGGAGAAAATCAATCAATTTCTGACAAAACAAAAAAAATTGCTACGAAACTCAATATTATGAAAGATAATGTCTCACAATAAAAATATCATGTATGAAAAAAAAAATTGATTACAAATTCAGATCCAATAATCAAACTTCCAAGAGAAAAATGGCAATTGCTTTGTGTGTGACCAATTAGACCATCATGTAACTCAATGTTGAAATAAAATTGAAAAAAATGACACTTGCTAAGCCAAAAGTAAATTTGACGAAAGGAAATAATATTATCATGTTGTTCTTTTCCCAGCAAGTGAACACTGCGTCCAATGTGAGTGATTGGGTGATAGGCAATAATGCTATTAGGTATATTTTTGTTAATATAATTGATTTTGTATCTTACATCTAAGCAAGCGTTTGGCCCCAAGTTTCCAAATATTCTTGGCAAATAATATTTGGATCAAGTTTTTGGTCAAATTACACCATGTGTTTGGCCCCAAGTTTTCCCAAGAATATTTGACTATTTCAAAAAATATGATTTATACTCATAAGTTTTAAAAACTATTTTTTAAAATCCATAAATTTGTATTATCTATTTATAGTGAATATATTCTGTTAAAAAATAACCTTATAACATAATTAATAACAATCAACAACAACAAAATAACAATATAGGCAAGACAATATATTAATCGCATATTCAAATTTGTCATTGATTCGGTTATAATTATAAGTTTATAACCCATTAAAAATAAATTGTTCTTTTTTCTCAATTTTGTCACTCAAATTAGAATTCAAACTTTCCGGGAGGAGGTAGTAACAAATATTAGTTGGAATTAATAAATAATAAGTATTTTTTTTATAAAATATGAAAGTTTGGGGTAATTTTTGAATTTTTTAAAATTCCCAAATATTAGAACTTGGCCCAAATACTAGTTTTTTCTAGTATTTGGGAACTTGGGATACTTGACAAATATATTTGTCAAGTTATATGACTAAACACCACTTCCCAAGTTTTTCTCAAGTTTTCCTCAAGTCTTTCCCAAGTATTCTTATAGCCAAACGGGTCTTAAGTCAATGATGGAGAAAAATTTGTGTATCCTATTAATTTCTACAACCACTCAAATTCTTAAAAAGGAATTTTTTTCTCAAACTCACATATAGGGTTGTTCAAAATCGAACCGAAACTGATAACCCAGATCGAAAAAAAGTAACTGATTTATCAGTAATGGGTTATTGATTTAGCGGTTTTGATAACAGTTTTGATTTTTTTTTATCGGGTTATCGATTCTTAACGGTTTGGAGTTTTTCTTAACGGGTTAACCGATAACCCGAGAGTAAATTAAATAATTATATTTATACCATTTTGTATATACAGTCCTTGACTTAGAGTTTGGTTTCCAACTTTTATGTCTGGTGGTGTTATTCTACAATGTAAAAGTGTTTCCTTTTGAGCAAGATGTAACTTGTGAACTCATGTGCATGGTTCATTTGGTTTATCACCTTGTTTCTAAGTGATTTTCAATATATATATTTTTGTGTCAAATCTTAACGATTAAACCGATAACCGAACCGATAACGATCAATAACCAATAAACCAATAATCGATAAGTCAATATTTTAATGGTTCTATAACGGTTTAGCATCTTTACAAACCGATAACCAATAAGCCAAATCGATAAACTTCAAAACCGAACCAATCGATACGCAGCCACATATGAAAAAACTTTGATATTAACTCAAACTAGTCAATACTTTGGTCCAGAAATGCCCTTATAATTACTAAATGGGTCAAAAATACCATTTTCTGAATAAATATATTATTTCTTTTCTTTTAAAACATATCTTCTTCCTAATTAAAATATTATTAAAGACTCTTATTCTTGTTTTCTTTCTTTTANAAGGGAGAAGAAGAGTGTGAATGTTCTTACATTGGCCCCAAGATTCTCTCATAATTACAATCATACTCCCTTGAGTATATTTTTTTTAGCGGATTGTTATCCCACTCTCAATATGGGATAAAAACAGTATTACAATCTCGAAATAAGTTATTTTGTGATTTTACTCCATTTATTGCTAATTACTTGTTTAATTTTTCTTTTTTACTTGTCCATTTTGATAAGGATACATTTCTTTTACCTATTATACCTTCAATTAATTACTTTGAAAAAGGTAGAACTTCTTGAAAATCTTAAATTTTTAATTCATCCACTTCATAATTAATAGGGGTAAAATGATAAATTTACTATGACAATCATTATTTTCTTAATATGTGTGTCAAATTCAAAAGTAGACAAGTAATTAGGGATCGAGGGAGTATGAGATAAACTCATTTTTAAAGCAATCTCAATACTATTTATCTTTTGTTCTTTGTACCAAATGAGCTCGAAGGGATAATTTCAATCACCTCACACTCTCTAGACTTAGTTTTATAACACTCACCTTTATTGTGGCTTACAATATTATATGTACCTTTGTACTTTTGATTTTTTCTTAATAAAAATATGGTTGAATTAATTTGTCCATTAGCACCCAAACTAACACCTTTGATCTATCAATATGGATTGTGGTGTAATAGTGTAATTGTTTTAACCCAAATTAGAGGTCTCAAATTCAAATCTTGAGTATGGAGAAAATCTTGCTAGGAGTGTCAGCCCCAATATGGGCCCTGCACTGCATGATCCAAAATTAATTGAAGGTTCAATACAAATACCAAACATCAAATGAGACAAGAAAAAAAAACTCTTTGTTCTTAACTCCTAAATATCTCTCACATCCTCATCTAAGTTTTACTTTTATTCAGTAATCAAAAGATTCTAACATATACTCCCTCCGTCCCATTTTATATGTCACATTTTTACTTTGCACTTGCATTAAGAAATGATGTAACTTTATCTTTCTCCCTTATTTAATTTTTTTGGAACTCAAGTTTTCAATCAATGAATATGAATTAATTTATTGTGATTAATTAATTTAACCAATGAACATGAATCATTTACTTAACTTTTCTAAGTTGGTCAAATGTATGTTTTCAATGTTAATAACTCACAAGGATTAAAAAGGAACAATATGTTAATTTATGCATTAATTTTATGAAATGACAAGTATTATGAATCAACTATTTATAAAAAAGAATGACATATCAAATAGGACAGAGGGAGTATTACATAAAATGAATTCCAATTGCAAATGCTATAAGAAATTCTTGCTTATAGAATGTTGCTCTTTTATATTACGTTGTAATGATTGGGTTGGTCACATTTTAGTCCTTTGAAGAGTTTTAAAGGAGTTTTCATTTGAGTAGATTCAACAATTATACCAATTGGTATATATGTGGTCTTTCCTACCTTAAAATAGTTTACCAAGCAAAGTTATTATAGTATTAATGGTTGTTGAAAAAATATTATAAATATCTCAAAATGAATAAAATTATATTTGCGATTAATTTTAGTTAAACAAGTTAACTATATACTCCCTTTGTCTCTAATTACTTGTCTATTTTTCCTTTTATAGTTGTCCCTAATTATTTGTCTATTTTGACAAATCAAGAAAGGACAAAAAAAAATTTCTATTATACCCTCAATTAATTACTTTGAAAAAGATACAACTTTTTGAAAATATTAAATTTTTAATCCATCCACTTCATAATTAATAGGGGTAAAATGGTAAACTCACTATGTCAATAATTGTTTTAATAATAAGTGTGTCAATTCAAAAGTGGACAAGTAATTAGGGACAGAGGGAGTATTTATTAGCTTTAATGATAATATTAATCTGTCATTATTTTTTGTTATACATTACTATTCCCTCTATTCCATATTACTTGATCACCATTCTAAAAATACTTGTCCCAAATTATTTGATCACTTACTAAAACAAGATAAAATTAATTATTTTTTTCTCATTTTACCCCTATAATTAATATCATCATCATGCTTAATATTCCCATAATTTCTCTTTGGAAGCTTAAACAAAATTAAAGTTCCTAAATTTATCTTTCTAAAGAGTTCATTAAATACTTAATTACTCATTTGTACTCTTCCTCTCACCCACTTTGAAGTACTTGAACCTTTTGTATGTCTTATGTCATCATAAATTATCTTCATATCCATCAATATAGGTTAAGGGTAAATTAGTCAAATTAATCATTTTATTTATGATTTCTTAAATACCGTGTAAAATAAAAAGTGATCAGTTATTATGAGACGGAGAAAGTAATAGCTAATGTTCAAAAATTGAGTTTATATAGATTAAATTATCATAATGGACAATTGACTTTATGACCTTGACGATCATTTTTCATTTTTGATTGAATACATTGGCAGATGGTTGAGCAAATCTTTTGTTAAGGATATTACTTTTGCTATCGTGGATTACGAAAATGATCAATGTGCTACTATTACTAACAATACCACTATTGTTGCACAAACATCTCATGATGTTATTTTTGTTGTACTTTCGTACACTTGATCAAACACTTCTTTGATATTTCAAAGGTGAAAGTTTTTGTTGGACAAAATTTTAAGAGATAGCAGGGACATATTTTCTCTACTCTTGACATGTATGGTGTGACATCTGTGGTAACAGATTTAAATCTTGATGAATTTATTTTTTATCAACTAAATCAATGAATTTATGCAATAAGATACGTAAGCACACTATGTTAAATATATTTTTAATAAATTGTTCAATGTATATTGTTTTAATAAAGAATCGATGAAAATTTCAGACTTGTTGCTTGCTAAATAAAAGAGTGAGGAGAATTCGAAACTCGAGATATGCAAAATGAAAAGACTCCCTGGGAGATGGTATTCTTTGTTTTAGGTCTTGATAGATTTTTCTATCGATTGAAGTTATTACGCTGGCTGATTAAATCTCTTCCTAACGCCTTTATGAGCTGTGAAGAGAGCCCAGTTCCAGGCCCTCTTTTAGAAAGAAAAAAATGGTACAAAAAGAGGGCTTGGGGGGGGGGGGTATATATACTATACAAATTGATGATCGTTTATCATCATCAAAACAAAGATCAGTCTAGGTCGAGATGAATGGAAGATGATTCTGGAACTAGTTTTTGATAGGGTCTATCTTAGCTCGAAGGAAAGAACAACCAAAGTTAGACCCCCAAAGAATATGGATTCAAATCTGTTAGTATTTGACAAAGAACCTAACGGAATTTAACAAGCAGTAACCGAAATCAAAGTTTTGCAAAATGGTGTCAACCGGTAATAGAATGTAGCTAGATAACTGATGCCACAGCATCCAAAATATTTGGGATGGAGTTCATGGTACACTAACTTAACCTTCAAGGTCAGATAGTGCTACAGTGAACATCAATCCACTATCTAGCTCAAAATTAGCCTCACGAACTACTAACACTATTATTCGCGTAACCCTTTTTTGTTTTGTGTTATTTCATCATAACCTGTCGGAACTTGTTTCTTAGCGCTACGTGGGAAGAGAATTTCTCTATTCAGCCCCCCAACTTCAATTACAAACTCTTACTTCTCGGTCTAACTTGGACTAATCCCTTAGCAGGCAAGAAATTCCTACTAACCAGACAGAAAGTAAGTTTCCACTCACTACCAAAGCGCTGTCGCACCTTTACTATTTTCGGCATAACGAGGTTTTAGTCTTTACGAGGGCACCCCCTAGCCAGATTCAATCCCAAGGGTCAATCAAGCCTTTGAAACTAGTGAAAATAGTCGTCACAGTCTGAGTTTTTACTTTCAACGAGACTTCTTTGCTTGTCAAACTTTCTCTCCTTCACCAGGAAATTTATCCGGTAAGCAAGATCTTTGATTGATGTGCCTGAATAAGGTTGATCAATGGTAGCTGCTTGGAGCTTTCTCTATACCTTAATTGAACTGCCCCGCTCTTAGCTCGGGTTCTTGCTTAATGAGGCGTCCCTTGTTTGCTCTTGGATTGGACTAAGCGACAATCCTTACTGTGGAAGCAGACCTTGTCATTCTTTTCCTTCAATGCTAGTGGATAAGTACACTAGGGCTGGAATGCTCTTTTATCATGTATGTGGATTACTTGATCGATTACCTGATTGCAGTAGTCTCATAGCCATCTCTTTAGCGTCCCGCCATTCCTTCTTGTTAACACGGGAAATCTAACTCATTCTAAGGTAGAGCTCTTAGAGTCCTACTTAAAGTGAAAAATAGTTCTTTAGTTAAAGCAAGGAGAGCAGAAATTGAGGGAAAAAACCTATGTTCTTACGCGGGATGGGAACAAAGGTTACTAAGATCGGAACTCACGACCTAAGTACTAAGTAACCTTAGAATGGGGATGCCAATCTTATACAGAAAATACCGCTATCTAAAGTAACCTTGCAGGGGGGCTGCGTATAGCATTCTAAGATCTCAATACGAGAAAGAAATCAGACCTATAACCTCATTGCAGTGGCTTGTAGACTTGCTTTGTCGCGGAAAGCTCAAGTGAAAACCTATTAGAACTGTGGGCCTCACTCGTCTACTACTCGACCTTAAGTAACTACAGATAGAAGGATCCATCTAATAGCTTAATGACTTGATTGGGTCATCTAAGAGGTAAGGCCTCATCCGATTGACCCTAACTTTCATTATTGAGCTAAAGGAGTTCCCTAGCCCTTCAAGTTTACACGTTGATCCCTCTATGATGGCATTCTTCTTCCTCTCCGACTTTACAATACTATCCTTGCTAGTTTGATCTCTCGAATTAAGGTTTCCGATTGGATTGGTTATAAGTCTACCATACTCTACCATACTGTAGAGAAAAGAATGCATGTTCATCCGGACATTAAGAAGGAAGGTCAAACCAAATCTAGTGTCAACACTTGACTGACCGGAGGACCTAACTAGATTCAACCAAGTTTTCGGTAGGCTAGAAAGCATTTCTTTTACTCTTCTATGTCTATTAAGTTTTTGATCCTCGCACCGATTCTCGTCTTTCGTCTTTTCTTTTGTGTATCGAGCGAGTTTGGAAATAAGGTTCCCGATTGGCTTTGTATGAAGAATCCTATCTTTCTAGCCCTAAGTGAGCCATAGATTGTGAGTGAGCTTTCGAGGAGTAGAGATCTAGCGTCGAAATACCAGTGGATCAATTTGTCTTTATTCAATATAATTATTGAAAGGATAAAGCGGAACAGACACTTCTCGCAAACAACAACTATCCATAGCGAAAGAGATCCATTGTCCTTGTCGCCTACCTCTCTATAGAAATAGAATAGCATAATAGAAGCCCTAACCTATAGCAACTGTAAATATCGAATCAAGTCTCTGCTCTTTAGATCAGTCCATCCATAGTGGAGGAATTCTGGTAAATTTTTTTTGAATATGACCTTCCCCTCCCATAAAAAGAGTTTCTTGTTCCTTTTCTAACAAGGATGATGAGCGACAATGACATGAATTCAATACTAATAAAAAAGGTAATCGTGCCACTGAAAGAGACCAAAGAAGGTTCAACTAGCGCCGGTGCGAGGCTTTAAGATAGTTAGCGCTTTGCACGAGCTTCAAAAGAAAGAGAGATTGAGTCACTAAGCAGAGAATTAGATCCGAGAGCGAAAGAGATTATGAAAGTTCTCCCACGGGGCAACCCTGAAACAAGTTCTCAAATCAATCTATTCGAGCCCTTGAAAGCTGTATAATTTCATGTGTGAAGCATAGTGAGAGTGACACAAATCTCCTTTTTTCAAATAGGGAAAGTAAGTCCTAATCATCAGGTAAAACGGGATTATTAGAATACGAAACTGCCTAAAAAAAGGGAATTGATCAAGGAGACGAAAAACTATGTGAAGTAAAAGAAGAAAAGGTCATCGATTGTTACTAAGAACCTAACAGAACTTTTCTTAATTTGGGTTAAAAAACCACTTGTGTAGGTGGGGAAGAAAGAGTCTGAAGTCGGGTCGGACGACATACATCTTGGTTGGTTCCACCATTGAGAAATGAAGTGCAATACTGATGAAGCATGCAGAGGTAATCCTGGGACCCCTTTCCCACAGTAGACATAAGAATTTATTCCTATTAGATATGAAATAGCTTTTTATAACCTCTATGGCAACTTCTCTTAAAAGCCTCGGTTGTCACCCCTCTAATCAAAAGACTTATCTTCATTTTCGTAAGGGAGACATCGACACGACATTGTAGTAATATTATTATATTAAATAAGAATTGTAGTAGGGTATGGGGTGCTAAAGAGACATTACTGACTTGAAGCTCTGACCTCGGCTGTGAAAAGTTTTGCTCTTTCTTCGTTAGTAAGTTTATATAATTTGCCGAAACATAGTTTTCATTCATATATAAAATTCGAAAAATAGTCAAACTAAACGAAAAAAAAAGTCAGGCTTGAAGCACTGCTGGAACCCGTTTAATGGTCACTAAGAAAAGGTGAAAGAAGGCCCTAGAGGAAGAATCTTTATACGAGTTCGAGGCGTGTAGCTTATAGTTACAGTTAGCCGACTCAATAGAAGAATAAAATTGGTGGGATCAGAGAGGGAAGTGACATCTAACTTGGGAAGCTCGGTACCACTAGTAAGAGGAGTGGCCAAAGGACGAGAATCAAGCATGTCTGCACGAGGCAAGAGATTTAGGCATATTTCTGTTGACGAAGGATAAGAGTGTGCCCCTGCCAATACACTTCCATACCAAGAAAGTAGTGGAGAAGGCCCAAGTCTTTCATATTTTAATGAGCATGCAAGAACGAAAGAAGAGCAAGTATTCCCTGTTGATCACTACCTGTGAGAAAAATGTCATCGACATATAAAGAAGGTAGATACTATCCCTAGATGTGTGACGAATGAATAAAGAGGTATCACAGGCACTGCCACAGAACCCCTTTAGAGCACAATATAGTGCTGAAACAAGTGAAAAAAGCTCTGGGAGCTTGCTTCAGTCCATAAAGAGCTTTGTGAAGTCGGCAGACATATCCTGGATGAGCGGTAACCAGAAAACTAGGAGGTTGAGACATATAGACTTCCTCCTCAAGAGTTCCGTGTAAAAAGGCATTACAGACCTCCAATTGCTTAAGAACCCAATTATATGTGCAAGCGAGATATTTTATAATACTTAGAGTAGTTGGTTTGACAACAAGACGTGAAGGTATCAGAAAAGTAAATACATGCCTGCTGATGGAAGCCTTTCTCCATAAAGTATACCACTGGAGGGGTCTTTCCCTACAATGTATGTTGGAGGGTCAGCTTCTACTTACTTCCTTCTAGAAGCGAAGGTTGGCAAGGAAGACCCATTCATGTTCTATTCTATGCCATGCCGCAAATTCAATATACCAATGTTAGTGAATCAGATTCTTCAAAAGAAGAGTCTGCAGGGGCAGCAAATCTAGTTTCCAAATAAGTCAGAATCTTAGCGGAAGCTCTTCCTTTGCCAGCTACTGCTATGTCAGCTACTACTTTGTCAGAGGCTAAGTTCCCTCTATCTTTCGGGAAGGGAGTAGAAGAAGAAGCCCTTGTGACTCGGCTGCATAAATTAGCATATCATCCGAATAGATTTACAGAGAAATATTGTCAATCAAATTGACTTTTTTGTGTTAGCTTATCTTATTTTTCTTGAATTGTCTCGAATTACCTACGGAGCTTGAGGGGTTCACTAGATTTTTGTTTACTTCTCCATTCATACTATATTATTTCTTCCCTCTCTTCTTCTTCCTCCCTGACTTCATACTCGCTCTAACCCAACAAAAAGGGCAGAGTTCCATTTGGTGGGTGGGTCTAGGGCGAACGAAAGAGATGTGTAGCAGAGGGCAGGTGAGGCATTGTGTCGTCGAACAGAAATAAGTTTGCTCTTCCATTTCTTAGTAGGAGTGCTCCTATATTAGCAGGACATTTCGTGCAAGAACTAGGTTTGAGTTAGTGCACTAACTAGGTTGTTTTTTCTCGCCTAATGGCTCTATCTCTGAGGTAACCCGGACTAGTAGCAACCGATTCTAGTAAATAAGATATTGTTTCCTAGTAAATAAGATATTGTTTCATAGAATTGGTTGTTCTTTCTCTCTCCTTTCTTCTAGAGGAATTGAGTCGTTCATTTCGGTCTAACTTTGTTACTGTACCCTAGTCTCACTCCGACAGCGTAC
Organism: Solanum stenotomum; assembly: GCF_019186545.1. NCBI lineage: Eukaryota > Viridiplantae > Streptophyta > Magnoliopsida > Solanales > Solanaceae > Solanum > Solanum stenotomum. Next base: position 10,749,154 of record NC_064292.1, on the reverse strand, counting down.
TATCCTAGACCTCTGTCTATCCTGACATTGATAGAAATTCATAGTTAGGTTAGCCAGCTCGGTAACCCAGACAAGTGGGAGGCGGACCACTTTCCCTATCATACGTTTCTGCCAGACTATTCTATTTCATTCATTCTCCATTCCGTCTACTCCGGGAAACCATAATCTGACTATTCTTTCACATATGATCTTTTTCGTGAATTTGACATCAGTGATCTACGACCATCATTTCTTCTTTCCATTCCAAAAAGAAATAGTTGGCTGATAGGTGCCCAGCCCAGGCCGGGACATCATTCTTTTCTCCTCCTCTAGCTGCTGGTGAGGGGCAATCGACCGATCCTTGGAACCACATTTGTTGATACGTATATGGATAGATAGATAGATAGATAGATATTTTTCCTCTCGATGATGAGGGACGGAAAGAGAATCCGCTTTCATCGGAATATCTGATTCAAAGGCAAGAGACGAAGAGAGAATAAGTTCATTTCGTGTCACAGAAAGGATCGGATCGAAGGAGAAAGGTTAGGCACTTCTTAAAGTCATTTCAATAAAAGGTTGCTTCTTGCATATTAGCTAATTCAACTATTTCATTGATCCAAGGATGAATTTCCCTTAGCCTTTAAGCTTGCTAGAAATTAAAGCCGAAAGCCTTTTAGTCAACAAGTACGGATTTTTAGACGGCCATCTTAGAATAAGAAAGGATTGTTCCAAATCCGGAATTTGCAACACAACATAAGTAGAAGCATGCTATGCTAGAATAGAATAGTTGTACCGAGTGAAAACTTCTTTTCTTAGGATGAACAGTATAAAGATTTTCTTCATCGATAACAAGCCTTTCCTTTCTTCATAAAAGAAGAGAACCGGAAAGCTTTGATGCGAGAAAAGTCAGTCTATAAAGACAGACTAATTCTCTCTCTTCTGCCTATCGCTTTATCTAAGCTCCAGTTAACCCAATGCAAGACAAAGGTGCGAAACAGACTGACTCTTCTCTTTCCAAAAGTGGAATGTTTCTTTTATGCCATTATCTTCCTGCCAAACTAACTAGTTCGATCCAACCCAGCGGGCTTAGAGCAAGAAATGCGTACTTTCAGAATAAGCCTATCATTTTTCAATAGTGTCAACCTATTCTTTATACCTCCATTCAGAGTTCTAAGGATTGACCAATTGAATAACACTATTTCGAATGAAAACTACCCTTTAGGGGGAAGGTGAAGTGTAAGAGAAACACTAAACCTTTGTTGACTGCTATCTGCACTTTTCTTGCTTCGAGTTTACCCTTGTCCCGAAAGGTGCCTCTTCCTGAATTTACAGCCAGTTCGATCTGGCAAGCCAAAGGGGCCGTATTCTATCATGAGATAGCGGTGTGCACTTTCTGTTATCACCCTCTTTCATTGCCATTTTTGAAGCAAATAGAAAAAATCTTTTATAGCCATGAGAGGGTAGAATAGAAAAGTTGATAGCATATTAAGATTCTTCCTATTCTTTAGAAGATAAGGAGGCAATCCTTTCCCCAGAGCTTAACCTAGATTGGTCTGAAATGGGCCCCCGCTTACTGGATGACGTAAGTAAGGTTTAGAACAGCATGGCATCACTTCTAGTAGGAAAGTCAAATTTCTCTCGAGTTCTAAAAAGAAGAGAGTTCAATCGTGCAAGTTGGCTAATTCCCCATCCTTTTAGTTTAAACCTGCCTTTCACTCCTAGAAGTCTATTTTGAAACATCTATTTTGAGAATTCCCGAAAAAAGTAGCAATCTGAAACGACCCCAAAAATGCCCGAAAATGTGCTTCGAAAACACCTATAATTGTAATTTTCATATATCTCAAAATCCGTGTATGATTTCGGAAATTCGACTTCATATTCTTATTCAGGGGGTCAAATTGAGTGGGAAATGGGTCTAACCCGAATTTTAGAGCAACCGTATCAAAATTCGAAAATCGCAAAAAATGCGATTTGGAAGGTCAACTTTAAAGGGGCATATCTCTTACCACACAAGGAACTGGAAGGGCCACAACCTATTAAATTAAAGCTCTGAGTTAGCTTTCCAATGCACTTGGTTTCACCTCATTCCGAGTTAGGATGAGGGAGTTATGACCATTTTCGTAAAACCTGTCTGTGCAGATTTGTAATTTCCAGTGAGCTTTTTTTTTAGGCGGGTTGGGGACGTTTTTTATAAATGTCCCATACTTAGTCATTTTTTTAAACTTCAAAAACACTCTCTAAGCCCTCTCCAAAATTCCACCAATATCTTCAACCAAATTCAAACATCTCAAGCTCTAATTCCGGATTCAGGACTCAATCTCAAGCTTCAATTCTCCATCCAAATCTTCATCAAGGATTCTCCAAAGTTGAGGTATGTGGGTTTGATTGTGGAAACCTTCCTTTCCACAAGTCCAACCATTTATCCTCTATTTTTACTTCAAGTTTATGGGTCCTTATGGTTATTTATGAACTCTTGAAGTATGGAATTACTACTACACACCCTATTATGATCAATTTTGCATATTATCATGAAATGGAATTATTATGTGATGTTTATGATTTTCATGCTTCCATGATCAAATTATGAAGGTTGATTTATATATATGTATGTTGTTGGTGGGCTGATTTATATGGATTTTGGAATTGGTTGAACTTAGTACTCTTGAAATACATGATTTTATTTACATTAACAATAGTCCACCATGTGTTTGATAAAATGCCCACTTATAGAATTTTTAGGAAATGGAAGGTCCAATGTACGTCCTATGAGTCGGATGGTCATATAATCATTGAAATGATGATGAAATGGATACATGTCTATGATTTTCTCTATATAAGTGTTGTGAGTCGACCAAGCCTAGCTCGGGGGGTTGTAGGCCCGGGTAACCGTATCGAGGGGTTGGTACCTTGGTTGCCTAGTACAGGGGGTAGTAGGCCCATATAACCACATCGAGGGGTTTGTACCTTGGTCCCTAGCTCGGGGGGTGGTAGGCCCGGGTAACCACATTGAGGGGTTTGTACCTCTTTCGCCTCTCCAACGGGGTGGTAGGCCTTGAAAATACTATATTGATGGTCACTCGCCACACATGAACTACGTCCCACTAAATATGATTTTTATGTAAGCATCATTATACATATCATTTCATTAATATGCTATTTATCGGGTATGATTATGCATTTTTCCTATGATGTCCATCTATTGTAGCATTGCATTGCATCTCATATACTTAGTACATTCAAACGTACTAATGCATACTCTATGACTACATGATGTCACCATGTAGGGACTGGAGCACCGCTTGACCATCCTCCTCCGCGTAGCTAATACGATTTTCTATCGAGGTTATTGGTGAGTCCTCCATTCCGGGGACGTTGCTTATAATCTTTTGCTATGTATAAGACTTTTCCTTTTTAGTTATGTTTTGACTATGAGGGTGAGCCCGGTAGTTTGTCTTGGCCCCCGCTAAGTACCCATGTTTAGAGGTGGTGTTGGACAAGTTGTGTATCATGCTTGAGCTTGACTCATCTATGGTATTTATGTATCATTCCCTTCTTTTTTTTTTCTCTTGCTCCCTTAGTCCCGATTTCCCCCTTGATTATGCTTATCGCTTATGGTCATTTTAATTGCTTCCGCGACCAAGGATGTGTAATGACACGCTATGAGGCTTGTTTGGGGTTCCTTCAGGTTCTCCATTCGCCGGTCACGTCTAGGCCCTAGGCTTGGGTCGTGACACAATCCTAGGTAGAGAAAAGCGATAGGAAGGAACCTATTCCAGCTCGACTGAAAGGAGATATCCACTTTCCTCGTGAATTGCCTTCTTCGAGGCATGATCAGGGGGCATAGGGCTTTTTTCTTCTTTTATTTGTGTTGATTTAAGCACCGCCCTAGCAAACTATTGGGTTGAGGGACCCAGCCCAGACAACTTTGGAGTAGAGTCACTTCCAATAGCTTCAGTAAAGCTCTAAAAATACGAGAAATATCAATAGGTGGAAATTTCCGTGGTTGGTTCTTGAACCGATTCCATTTCTGGTTCCCCAAGACAACAATGAATGGACTATTTCTAGGGAGGTTGAGGGAAGGATAAAGCAGCTAAGGCAGGATATCATTGTTGTAAGCCTCTTTCACTTCATTAGATTAGCGCCCTATTGTTCGTCTCTTCAGAGGGTCGGAGAGGCGTTAAAGACTCCTTTAGGAAAGAACTCATTGTCTTCTTTACGCCTTACATGCGGCAACAATCGCATAAATCAAAGTAGAGGTCACAAGATGACCTAAAGTCCAGAAAAAAACCACTCTCTCCCGGGAGTGCTTTCGAGAACACATGCACCGCATATTGCATCAACATCTTCTACAGATAGTTTACCAACAAAGGAGATTCCACCAAGAACTTCTATAGCTAAAAGAGCTAATTCAAGTCTACTTATTGCATTAGTCACGTCTATTTTGAAGTCTTATTTAACTCGTTCGATGTGAAGCCTTTCCACACCTGTATGAAGCATCTCCTCTCGAGATTGGTTCTTCTAAAGTTTCTGAATTCGCTTTAGAGATTGAGCAAGTGTCATCAGTCTAGGATGCGGCGTTCGGGTGATGTCTACCAGAATAACAACCCGTAGCCTAGTTGAGGTCAAACCCTCTTTGACAAGATTACAGACTCGAACACTCACGACTCATCTTTCTGCTCTCTCTATTGACATCTCAGAGTGTTGACTCATTTCAAGCAACCTCGACAAAAAAGACAATAGAGGACGTGCTCTGACAACCTCGCCCGAGCCTCCCTCCCTTCATTCAATGTTTGACAGCTTTCTTCATGCGGCGTGACACGTTTATCTTTGACACTCATCAATCAGCTAAAAGACGACGGTTGTGAATCTAGGGGTGAGGTAGCACTTGCCATGGGAAGAGAGCTCTCACCTTGATGGGAGGATTGGCAAGACGAAGATCCGAAACGGGTGCAACTATCGAGTGCGTTTCGCCACTTTTTGTCACGGCTCAAAGGGGTTTTGAAGATTGCTTGCAATGGTTTAGAACCTAAAGCCGATGTGCGTGGGTCACTCTATCTTACGAGACCTTAACTGGTCTTCCTGCGCCTATGCCACTCGGAGTGTTGACTGTTGTTTTATTAGCTGGTGTAACTGATTAAACCGAGCATAATGCATTGGCACTGGGACCAAGAACTTAGATTTAGGACTCAGAGTATATGTCCCGCCTCCCTCGCCCCTATCTCTAAACCCGCTAACTTCGGTACCCGGGGAATTTCCCTCACATACTGAAGCAAGAAAGCCCCTGTCTTTTATGACATTTATAAAGAAAGTGATTTGGAATAACAACAGCCAAAACGACTTCCTTTCTTTAGAGTGATCCCCGTCAAGCGAAACCCCATTTCTGAGGTTGGATCATGCTTGCCAGCTTTAGAATATCGACTCTTGTGGTCAGCTTCTGATTCCGCTTTTCTAAAAAGAAGTGACCAAGGCTACGCCCGGCAGGTCAAACATCTTGCTTTTCACCTTGAAAGATTCCTTCGAGAGGGCTATAGTTTCCTCCTTAGATCCCGGTATTGATTTAATAAGCAAACATTTCTATCTAACACTTTCTCGGTATAAATCTTATGGTAGACTCCAGGCGGATATAACACCATTCATCTTCATTATTTAGCAACGTTGGACCGTAAATTCGATAAATCAAACTTTACTGACCCCAATCTGAGATCAATATCGATCCTTCTGACCCGGCCCTCCAATCCAAAAGGGTTCAAATTCCTGCCTATGTCAGTTCGACCTGCTTGTTGGCTCTGATTAGGATCATCAGAACATCCTGAAAGATTCTCTTGAAAAGCTTGACTTGCAAGCGGAGAATGACGAGTCTCACCCACTTTTTGGGCCGGCTTCGTGATTTTATGCTTGGAAAATGCTCTTGTATCGCTGGGCCCCCTTTCTTTTATCAAAATCTAGCGTAACCAGAGAACAATCGAAAAGATTCTGGCAATCTATGAGAACGATTCATCACCATCTTCGCGTATTAAAACAAGAATGTCCCAATCAAGTCATCGAGTGACATAAAACAGGATATCCGAAATTGGGATCTCTCTCGCAATGGATGGTTGTTGTTCTCTTGAAGCTAGCCTTTATTATTTTTGGAAGTCATAACAGACGGACCCGTTTTGAGTTCGCTTCCTGTTTGGCTTGACTTTTTCTTCTTCCGATGGTTGCTCCTATAACTCGGGCTTGAAGCTTCTATTAGCGCTGAGGTGAGATATGATATAGTATAGAAGGGGAATGTTGAGTCCCATCTAGCGGTAATCCTTCATCATTTCCAATTTCTTAGCCGATAGGCGAACCATTGAGTCTTGGCTATATACGAGAATTCTAAACAAGAACTCGAGACTTGAAATGAATCCAAGTGGAGGTTCTTTCTCAGGGCGTAAGGAATAGCACACAAAAGACAGCCTGGAAAGACAAAGACAGGATTTCAACACAAAAAGGGGTAAATGAGCGGTAATGGCTGGGGAAGGGGGCAAGTACATCCTTTTGTTCTCAGTTCGTGGAAATTGTTTCCATCACTAACTAGTTCAGCTCGGCTAGTGGGCTTTTGTGTTCGAACCTCGAATCCGAACCTGTTCGACAAGACCAGATTCATCAACAAACCTAGGTCCAATATTTGCTTCTACGAGCTAGCCATCAACAGACGAACATCTTTTTACCGCAGTCTTCCCCTATTGGGCATAGACTTTTCTCCGTTAGGCTCAAGGGGGGTATGAGAAGAGTCCCCTCTCTCCCTTGTCAAAGCTTAGTTATCCGTGAATGAAAACTCGTTTTGCTTGTTGGCTAGCTTATGATGGTTTCCTGTCCCAATTCAACATATTCCTGTTTTTGCTCCTGCTTGGTAGCAGGCTTGTGTGCGAGCTTGGTCCGGTTTCGATTCCTAAAGCCCACGGAGAAGGGTGTGAAACCTCGCTTTCCATGCTGCTCCCCCTGCCAGTGTGTTGGCGTCGATGAAAGTTTAAAGCCTCTTTCCTTCAACACCGAAAAGCTAGTAATTTTATGTGTTTTCTTGAGCGAGTGAAGTGCTTCACGGATGTGGAGCACGAACTTATAAAACTTTTTGTTTTTCCTTTCCCTCCCTCGCTTACAGTTACTTCCAATTCCAACCAATTTCTAGTTAATGCACCCATAAGAACCCGACAATCCCCCGTATGGAGCCACCGTCGTTTCGTCCGGCATGTACTCTCGGGAATATGCTACCAAATGAAAGTTTACTATTGATAACTTTTTCAAATGAAAGATAACTAGAGAGAAATACGTAAAGGTCATGTCACGAGTTTCACAAACTAGTTTAAAATTTTAAGTTGGAGAAAATCAATCAATTTCTGACAAAACAAAAGAAATTCCTACGAAACTCATTATTATGAAAGATAATGTCTCACAATAAAAAATATCAGGTATGAAAAAAAATTGATTACAAATTCAGATCCAATAATCAAACTTCCAAGAGAAAAATGGCAATTGCTTTGTGTGTGACCAATTAGACCATCATGTAACTCAATGTTGAAATAAAATTGAAAAAAATGACACCTGCTAAGCCAAAAGTAAATTTGACTAAAGGAAATAATATTATCATGTTGTTCTTTTCCCAGCAAGTGAACATTGCGTCCAATGTGAGTGATTGGGTGATAGGCAATAATGCTATTAGGTATATTTTTGTTAATATAATTGATTTTGTATCTTACATCTAAGCAAGCGTTTGGCCCCAAGTTTCCAAATATTCTTGGCAAATAATATTTGGATCAAGTTTTTGGTCAAATTACACCATGTGTTTGGCCCCAAGTTTTCCCAAGAATATTTGACTATTTCAAAAAATATGATTTATACTCATAAGTTTTAAAAACTATTTTTTAAAATCCATAAATTTGTATTATCTATTTATAGTGAATATATTCTGTTAAAAAATAACCTTATAACATAATTAATAACAATCAACAACAACAAAATAACAATATAGGCAAGACAATATATTAATCGCATATTCAAATTTGTCATTGATTCGGTTATAATTATAAGTTTATAACCCATTAAAAATAAATTGTTCTTTTTTCTCAATTTTGTCACTCAAATTAGAATTCAAACTTTCCGGGAGGAGGTAGTAACAAATATTAGTTGGAATTAATAAATAATAAGTATTTTTTTTATAAAATATGAAAGTTTGGGGTAATTTTTGAATTTTTTAAAATTCCCAAATATTAGAACTTGGCCCAAATACTAGTTTTTTCTAGTATTTGGGAACTTGGGATACTTGACAAATATATTTGTCAAGTTATATGACTAAACACCACTTCCCAAGTTTTTCTCAAGTTTTCCTCAAGTCTTTCCCAAGTATTCTTATAGCCAAACGGGTCTTAAGTCAATGATGGAGAAAAATTTGTGTATCCTATTAATTTCTACAACCACTCAAATTCTTAAAAAGGAATTTTTTTCTCAAACTCACATATAGGGTTGTTCAAAATCGAACCGAAACTGATAACCCAGATCGAAAAAAAGTAACTGATTTATCAGTAATGGGTTATTGATTTAGCGGTTTTGATAACAGTTTTGATTTTTTTTTATCGGGTTATCGATTCTTAACGGTTTGGAGTTTTTCTTAACGGGTTAACCGATAACCCGAGAGTAAATTAAATAATTATATTTATACCATTTTGTATATACAGTCCTTGACTTAGAGTTTGGTTTCCAACTTTTATGTCTGGTGGTGTTATTCTACAATGTAAAAGTGTTTCCTTTTGAGCAAGATGTAACTTGTGAACTCATGTGCATGGTTCATTTGGTTTATCACCTTGTTTCTAAGTGATTTTCAATATATATATTTTTGTGTCAAATCTTAACGATTAAACCGATAACCGAACCGATAACGATCAATAACCAATAAACCAATAATCGATAAGTCAATATTTTAATGGTTCTATAACGGTTTAGCATCTTTACAAACCGATAACCAATAAGCCAAATCGATAAACTTCAAAACCGAACCAATCGATACGCAGCCACATATGAAAAAACTTTGATATTAACTCAAACTAGTCAATACTTTGGTCCAGAAATGCCCTTATAATTACTAAATGGGTCAAAAATACCATTTTCTGAATAAATATATTATTTCTTTTCTTTTAAAACATATCTTCTTCCTAATTAAAATATTATTAAAGACTCTTATTCTTGTTTTCTTTCTTTTAAAAATCACTTTCACAAATAAAAATGTTGGAAATAGTTTTTTCCCACTTAATCTCATTTTATCAGTTAAAATAAAATAACTCCATGTATCCTTTTGACAAATTATATACATCATATATATAAGATCATTGTATATTGTCACAGCCCGAGTCTACACCCTAGACGTGATCGGCACTCGAGAACTATTGTTGGTCCCCAAGCGAATCTTCATCCTGACTAACTACAAGCGGAAGACTTACTCAAGCAAAATGGAAACTCCAGATGCATAATTAAACTTTAAAGTTCCAATTTAAAACTTAACTCAAATAAATATATGAAAATAACTAACAAGTTATAGATAATTGTCTCAAGACCTAAAAACATCTCAATAAGAAAAAGAAATAATTAGAGACTCCTCAACTTTAGACTATCTATGAATACTCTAATACTAGGATAGGTGTCGATACAAAACCCTCAACAACATAACAAAGCAAGAAATACTTATGAAGCCCTCCGAAAGCAAGAAGGTTCACCAAAGCTAGCTGGAGTGCAAATGGTATCAACGAAGCACATGTTGATGACCCTGAACACCTGTATCTGCATCATAATAAGATGCAAGTCGAATGACATCAGTACATTGAATGTATGAGTATGCAAGAAGAACTGAAAGCATAGATAATTGAACTGACAAGACTAAGAGAAATACTTACCTCAACTCGACTCCAATACAAAAGCAGTATTAAGAGATGCAATGTTTAAAGCATTATAAAACATAAGATATAAATTCCATGATGTATAAAGATATAATAAAATACTATTTACTCTTGTTTTGGAGATTCTTTAACCAATAATCATCACTATGAGTTATGCGATGATACAAGGTCTCACCCACGCCAGAACTATCTTATACCTTGCCGCCTGCTGGGGTATAAAAAACCTCAACAATATGGATCCACTAAGTTATGCTTAAAAGCACTAAGGAGTTGTCTAAAAAGTACGATCATTTACCCATGTTGGCTACATGGTTTATGAGGAATGTGAGTTATCTGAACTCATCCCTTATCGGTTCTCAATACTACTCCCAATAAATATATATTCATGCTCAATATTAAAACATTATCTTTCTCTAGTTTGAGATAATTGCTCAAACTATCCTCTTAAAAAGGTAACTGCTTTGAAATATCTTTGAACTAATAAACTCTTTTTAGAAATCAAAGTTTCTCTTTTCTCAATGTAAAAATGATACATTTGGGAATACTTAGTTCCGTTAAACTTTACTCAAAATGTCTCTTTAAACTTTTCTCAAAAACACAGTTTAAAACACACATATTGGATTTAAAAGATTCTCAAAATTTATAACTCAAAATAGAGTTCATGCTGAAATATAGACATGAACGAATCAACTCAAGGATCTCAGTGACAATATAGGAACTCAATTCACAGAACTCAATAACTCATAACTCAACGATACTACTCATCTAAAAAATACTCAATTCATAAGGTTCATTCTGAAATATAGACATAAACAAATCAACTCAAGAACCTCAATGCATAACATATAGCAATTCAAAAATTAGGAATAGAGTTTCAAAAGGATCAGGAACTCAAGAACTCAAAATCAACTCAATAAAAACTCTTGAATTCTTTTTCACTTTAGTTTGGAATGTAAATTTAGACATGTGATTAGGACATGTAGGATCTCTCAAGGATTAATGGAGCCTTTAGGAGCTAATACAAATATGAGAACTTAGTCATGATTCAAAGGAATACGTTCGGACAGAAGCATAGAAAGAAAAAAAACTAGATGACCCTGGCGTACTGAGTGGCGCGTCGCTCCATTGCCTAAACTTCAGAAGTCAGGCCTTGGCGCACTGCTGGTGCGTCGCCCCAGGCCCTGAACTACTGAAGTACAACTTTGGCGCTATGGGTGATGCACCGTCCCAACCCCTTACCCAGAAAATCGATGAATTTTTCTTCTCAATTTAGGGTCCTAACTTGTTTAGAATTGAATGATTCTTCCTAAATTCTTCTTGATTCTCAAACCTAACACGAATTCACAGAAATTCTCATACAAGCCTCCTCGAAACACGATTCTTATCAAATATCCACAACACACAAGAAATCGCAACCTCCATTGTTAAGAAATTGAACAAATATCAAGAACTACTCAAGAAACCTTTAGATACAACGATTTTGTGGGTAAATTAGATGTATGGAGTAAGGACGAACAAGTCCATCACCGTGGAAAGCCTTACATACTTGGAAAGAACAATGTTCTTGGCAAAAATCCACGTGCTCTTGATGAACGCTCAAAATCTAGTTCTTTCTCCTCTTGAACTCTTCTCTTATTTTTTTCTAAGTCTTTAGGAACAACAAATAATGGTTTACCATCTGATTAGACCCTTAATTAGGTGAGGAAAAACGTGCTAAGCCTAGTAGGAAAAGGAAAAGACCAAAATACCTTTTTCTAAAACAGATGAAATGCCTTAAACAAAGAGGCTTTAATCAAACGGGCATAACTTTTTACTTCGAGCTCAAAATTTAGCAAACTTGGCGGCATTGGAAAGATGACTCAAAGACCTCCAATTTGATAGCTCCTGGGCTACCTAATTCTTTATATGCTAAAATATGTGGTCGATTAAAGTTGACCCAAAACTAGAAAATGATGGTGACTCGTACGAACTTCTATTTAGTTCTTTCGAAATCCGAGGTGTTACATATATTCATCATTAATTATTATTTATATAAAAATAAAAAATAATTATAATAAAATAAGAAAAAAATTGAATTGAAGTAGAATAAACATTTGATAATTTTAAAAAATATTATTAGAAAAAATGTGTTAAAAAGAAAATAGTATATTTTTTTTGGAAAATGAGCATTCTTTAACCATTATATAACAATAACGGTATTTTTGGACCAAACCATAAACGAAGGGCATTTTTGTTCACATAGTTTATAGACATTTTTACCTTTTTCCCCTTTTCAAATCGGTTTTGTTTGGATTGCGGTTCGGTTTGATTTATTAACCATAATTATGAACAACCCTAATCCCAACGTCAATATGGTCGTTTAGACACCTAGATTGTGATAATAAAAGATGAAACTAAAAATGAGCCAAAATGGCATTGTGGAAACCACACAAGGAATACTAAAATTGACTCCATCAATGAGTCTCAACTAGCTCAAGAAACTTGTGCTCTGTAAATGGGTAGAATCCAAGCTCAAACAAGGTCTAAAATAGATCATGCACTCAAAGGTTCAAAAAATCACCAATAAAATATTATAGTGAAAGAAATCGAGGGTAACTCACGGGTTAAACGTGAGAACAACAACCTCAACAACATCCAGCACTACTCCTAACTCAAAGCAACAAATCCCACAAGAAATTGTCAAAAAATGAGTTCTCAAAGTTTCAAAAATGAAGATGAAATAAAGAAGGGACTTTAGTGATTTAATCATTGTTGGTGCGACGCTACTAAAGCAAAGAAAGAGTTAGTAATGCGAGGGTCAATAAACTAACCAGCTCCACAAGAGCCGCCTTGGCCGCATAAGCGCGAGGTCATTGGTGCGACCAAGGCTCCACATGTGCGAACATAGGCTCCACGTGAGCGGCTACACCAGGTTTTGGGATAAAAATCTCAAGACTCCAACGGACCTTTGAAATTAGTTTGGTGTCCCATCAATGCAAATCGAGTATGCTACCCAATAAGAAACAACATTTAAGACTCAATGAAATTATCAAAACTTTCAACGGAGGCCATCTCGATAAAAAATAGGTCCCACACTCGAGCTCTATTCTAGTCATATGCCACAAGGTATCTCAAAATCAGTCTAGAAGTCTCGGGGTCCAAACCAAAGGTCTTACTAGACCAAACTCGACATTTCAAAGCTAAACAAACTAAGGTTGTGTCATGACCCGAGACTATACCCCGGAAGTGACACGGCGTACAAGACTCCAAAAAGTCTTATACAAGCCTCATAGCATTCATAACATTCGATATAAGGAAAATGGTATGGAATTAAAACTTTTCTTTAAATCCATACAATCAAAACTTCATTTAAAACAGTGAAAGTCTACTAGTCTCACATGGCCATCTAAACAATGTCTTTGAAACAAAGTAGGGTCACGACCCTTTACAATCGAAAACCTTAACAAAAGTCTAATACAAAGAAAGACATAAAATATCAAGTACTTGTCCTCGAATCCATGAGGACATACCAATAGTCTTGGAAGAACTCAATCCAAGCTTCAACTAGAGAGAATCAACTCAAATGTCAGAACCTACACTTGTAGTAAAATAGAAGAAATATGGGTTAGCACAATTAAGTACTAAGTATGATAGTCATGTAAAAACCATGCTTAAAACGGACATTTTATTTGAAAGTCATGCGTTTATGCCAATTTGAGAGAACTTCATGCACATAAGTATAAGAGGCATAATATACACATATAACCAACATACAAGTCATTTCTTCACATTAGAACATAATCAACCATATAAGACATTTAATTACATTAATCTTTCACCTCAAGCAACCCCAAGCTATACCATGTGCAATGAATGAATAACGTCTCATACCACCATCCACACTAAGTACCACATCAAGGCCACCAAAAGTGAACTTACCATTCATCATTTCCATCTTTACATAATACTCATACATAAGAGACTTAAACATTTCATAAGTCATGACAAGGAAGTAACTCATAATACAGTCCAAGTATAGCATGCATTATCACATTTAAGCATATAAGCCAACATTCTTCATTAGCTTCATTTAGAGCACTTTCATTCATTAGTCATTAAGACATTAGAGAACTCACTATGACCCTCTCAAAGCCTACTCGTGCAATGCATGGATAGCATCACATATTACCACCCACACTTCATAAAACTTCTCAAGAAACCATAATGCACATCTCACATTATGGGAATAAGCATTAACCGACATAGACCATGAGAGCAAACCATGGAATCTGGTGTCATACAACACCACACCGTAAAGAGGTGGTCTACTTGCCTAAGGTAGGACCGGTAACATTTTAGCTTAGGTAGAAACCTACTAGCTAATATCCTATGTGGGCACATAGTTATGTGATATGAAGATGTTCATTAGAACTCTAACCTAACATTGGGAGAGTTTCTATCTTACCATATCCACTCGGTGCTTAGCCTTTATTCCCATTGAGTATTTTATTTTTATTAACATTATTGTATTTGAGGGCCACCAATATTAGGCCTACCGACCCAAAGTACATTACACAAAAAAGGGCCACCACCATTAGGTCTACCGATTCAAGGTACATTAAGGATAGCTCATTGACTTTCCAAGAAGGGTGCCATCAACATTGGGTCTACCGATACAAGGTTTATCATTTCACACATGAAAGGGCTACCAACACTAGGTCTATCAATTCAAGGTTTATTATCACATTAGTTTCTAGACTCATCATGAAGGGCCACCAACACTAGGTCTACCGGTTCAATACATAACCTAGAATACTTCATCATTCATTTATGAAAGGAATGTCATTGGCCTATCGATTCATATTCATCAAGTCAAGACACATTCATTATGCAAGAAGATGATGCCTAAGCCTACCAATTCAAGACATGATCTTACATTCAAGGTCACATTCATCAATACAAGAAAATGATGCCTTAGTCTACCAATACAAGATACAACAATCCATATTACTTACATTTATACAAGAATAAGATGTCTAAGCCTACCAATTCAAGCTATAACTTCACATTATAGAAACCCTGCACATTCTATCATCATCATTCATGAGTGTTAATTGAGAATATACTTTCAAACACAACACAATTACAATCTAAATATGATCATAGTTCTTTCATTGAGATCACACACATATACTTCACATCATAGTCATACATAGACCCTTCATGAAATTGCCTTCCAAGGCTATACATCAATCACAACTCAAACATCTAAGATACTACAATAGATAAGGGAATTAACATGATTCAATATAAACATAAACAATTCAACATCCATTCATGATCAATCAACCCAATTCACATCCTTCCAATTTAGTATTTTGGGGGTAAACATGGTTCATAGGAGAAATCATCTTAATTCACCATTAATTCAACAATTCCATCTTAATTCATCATATAAAGCCTTTTGAAATTGAATCCATGCATAAATTGAAAACTAGGGATTTTGGAAGAATTTGGAACTTGAAATCATCTTTGAAATTGGCTCCTTGAAAGAAACTAAGTCAAGGATGAAGACTATCATACCTCTTAGGGAAGAAATCCACGAAAATTGCTTGAGAAAGATGAAACCTTGAACTTGAGAGTTTGAATCCTTCACATCTAATGGAGGTTTCTAAAGAGAGAACTTTTGGAGAGGTTTCTAATTTGTGTTTTGAAATAATGAGTTGAAAATAGTGTTTTAATAATTTAAAGACCCTTAAAATACATTAATAAACCAATTATAACCGTCCACCAACTAAACTAACTTAATTAGCAATTTACCAAACCACCCTTCAACTTGGCCGAAAGTTGGCAGAAACAAGTGTAACCTACAACCCCTAACCTACGGACCGTAGGTGGGGTGATGCCTCATCCTGCTGGTCTGTGGTTTGGGTTTGGGGGTCACTAAAAGGGGCCTTAACCTATGGAGGCCATCCACGGGGCGTGGATGCGTAGGTCCCCATCCATAGGTCATCACATTTTGGGCAGTTTTCGGTTTCTTTGGGGTTTTAGGGGTTAGGCTTTAGGGTCCCCTTCAAGGACCCTTGGTTGGTCTTTGGGGGGGGATCGTATCTTGACGTTTAACCCCTAAACCCCTCAACCATAGCTCAGAACAACATTTTACAACTCATAATCTCATACCAAACTCAAAAACAAAATCGTTAGGCTATAGTTTCACTTATTCATTTTACGGGTCGTTACGGGTCATGTACTTGAAGTTTTGACCGAAGTCAACTATTCAAACTTTAGAATCTCCATAACACAGAAATTCACACAAAAACTTAACGAACGACCAGCTGACCAAACTCTTAGTCCTAGCAAGTCACAAATGACTTAGGGTCGCTATTGAAAATCTCTATGTCAAAAATATCGAAAAACAAAAAAAGACCTAGAGAGTCATTACAAGTTGATGAGATATTGAGATTATGAGATATTTGGTATATGAACTATGAGTCCCCATGGATCTTTGTCTTGGGAGCTAATGCTCAACGAGGTGTATACAACAGGTGTGCAACAGTTTTGTACCACCACATCATCATCATATGCATTGCATTGGTTAATCTTATTTGTCGGTGTAATTAACTTCTCGATATTGAAATTTGTGTGTAGAAGTATTTGTTTACTTTAATCACGCCGTTCATATATATATATATATATATATATTTGTGGCACCGATGCCGATGTGAGACTTTTCTGTATGCGGGTGGAAGCTCTCCGTTGGCACCGATGCCGATGGTAGACTTTTATGTATGCAGGTGGAAGTGCTCCGTAGTTTATTTTATAAGTAATGGTTTTCTACTTTACTCAGTCGGCCTAACCTATTGAGTACAAGTGGATCGTACTCACCCATTCTTCTGTAAACTTTTGTTGCAACTATTAATATGAGCGGTACTCTAGACGGCTGATTGATAGTGTTGGGAGGGTTGCTTTCGAAGTTATGGCGAGATCCTGCTTTCGGATCATCATTTTGGTGCTTCGCCTTTCATTTCAGTTTTTTGTATATTTCAAAGGCAAATGATGTATTTCAGATTCAACTATTGTATTATAATGTTCTTTAATGCTTATGATACTAGGTTTTGGGATTCTTTATTGTATCTCAATTTTTCTTTGTTTATGGTCTGACTTCGTTCTAGAGGTCTCTCATGTTTATTTATCTCATCTTTGCTTCGGCTTACGCATCAGGCTTGGGGTTAGGTTGTGTGCCATCATGACCTCAACTTTTAGTCGTGACACGATCCTATCTGTCAAAACTTTGAATTAAATAAATATAAAATTATTATTTTTATTTAATAAATTAATAAATTATCAAACAAAATGACTGATAGGGTCGGATTGATAAATTTTTTTAATGAATACCTTGCCCATTAAATTATCCATTTTATCCGAATAAAAATTATTTGAAAAAATACACATGGTTTATAAAAAATAATTTCAAAATAAATGAAAATATAGAAATTGAGGAATACGATTGGTTTCTCCTCGATTTCTTTGACGGATCGAATGCCTCAATTTCTCTGAATCGGTTACTGAGTTGTTTTTAATAGTAATACTAGAGATTGAAATTTAATTAAGATTTCAATCACTAATTGTGGGTTTCCACTCTTAAGTATTGTTTAAAAACTAGATGATGTTCTTAACTTAATTTATAATTTTTTTATTTCCTTTCCTTGCCCAACTTTTAAAATAAAGTTAAAAATAAATAAAAGGTTTGAGATGACTTGTGGTGGAGAATTATTAAACGAAAGCAACTCTTTTTGAAGTCAAATTTGAAATCGCCCATTTTAGGTTGCCTTTTCGAAATTTTCAATGTTCAATAAATTAATCACTTCAATTCAAAATTTAGCTATTAAATATTTAGGGGCATATAATCATAAAATCATTTTTTTTTAGTTAAAAAATCACTATTTCAAGAAATTTCAAAAACAATAAAAAAAAATTATTTTTTTCATTATATATTATTCACAAAAAATTTTATAATTCTAATTTATTTCATTCTCAAATTCAATTCTAATTTTCAAATATAACCTTTTACGTTAACAATAAGAACTATTTTCTAATATTCTTACGATAAAACAACTATTTTATTAAAATAAAACAAATAGGATTTACAAAAAAATCACGAGACAAACAAAGGTGCGTGCGTGTCTTTCGTATGTTCACTTTCGTCGGCAGACGCGTGGCATCTTTTGGGACCCACATATAATCAGTCTAATTATAGTATTTTATTTATTTTTTGAATATTTTTCCATTTAAAAGTGAAGTGGAGCCCATTTGTTAGGTGATTTAAGATTTAAGCATAATTAACTTTAATTAAGTACATTCAACTGCCTAACTAATTGGCAATTCTAATTTCTGCCGTTACACAACTAACACAAAGTAATATAGAAAATGACTTTGTTATTAATTGTTAATAATAAAATTAAAGTACTCTATTTGAAAAAAAAATGTTATTAGATTTTAACCGTATCTATAAAAAGTGCTAAAATGTAGTACTTGCTACTAAGCTACTTCCCTCCGTCCAACAGTTGTTGTCCACTATATTATTTTGGAATGTCCAACAATTCTTGTCTATTTTATGAAATTAAGATAATTTTACATTTTCTAATTTACCCTTACCATTAATTATAGTCATTTCCATATTAATTGAATTGTTGAGACATTTTTCATTTTTCAAATTAACTTAATTGTTCAATTTTCAAGCCTACTTTTAGAATGTTTTTCCAATTTTACCCTTCATTAGTTAGTATTGGAATTAGTTATTAATCAATGTTTAGTTATTTTAATCATAACTAATTCCTAATTTATGTCTTAATCTTCTTTTCCTAAAGGGTGAAACACCTCAACAATTCAATTAATATGAAATAGAGTGAATATTTATTATATTCAAAGGGTGATATGGTAAAATTACTCTTATGTTTATAATTTCTTAAAAAAGTGTGCAAAGTCAATATTGGACAAATATTAATAGATAGAGAAAAAAATATCATTAATTAATTACTGCTAAATATCATTTTTGATGTATTGCTTCTCGAACGTTAAATGACTATTTTGTTATCTCTTCAATTCATATATAGTTTTGAGTCTACAGAAAAGTAATTAGTTTAACGAAAAATAATTTATAATGCAACCTGTTAGTCACGAGTACTGTCAGTTTAATATTTTTTTTATAGAAAAGTTGTACTGGATGTTTTAACCAATACGAACTTATTTGACTAATTGTCTTCTTTATATTTGCTAATTAACTATTACATATTCTCATATTAATGTTGAACAATTAAAATTAAACTTCATTGATTTGGTAAATATTTAACTATAAGTTGTACAACTAAGCTACATAGCTTAACCATAATTGCTTAGCTTATTTTTAGTAAAAATAAAAATCCTCATAAAGAGAAACAGTTGTCAATAATAAATTTTATGGCCCAACTTTTAATTTCTTTCCAATTACGATTTCATTAATTTGACATGTCTGGAATATTCATTATGTTAACTCTTGTTTATTTTAATTAGGATAATTAATTCGGGCTCAAATAAATTTATACATGCTGATTGAACTAATTAAGAGCTTGTTGGATGCCTTGTCAATATGTTGAAAAGTCATATCCTTTCTAAAATATAAGTAAGTATAATAAATAATAAGTAACATATTCTTTTAATTTGTATATGTTTATATTATACTAGTTTGAGCGGCAAATAAATTGCATTCATGAAGAATATGGTACTTTATAATTTAAGGGTATAAAGACATCATTCACTTTTGATTTTTGAAAAATAATAATAAAAAGTATGTACTATATAAAATGTGATAGCGAGAAAAAGATATTTAGTAGTTAATATAAAGGTACATGCAAAATAATATTTAGGATAAACACTTTCCTCTTTCTTTTCTATTAGCTCAAAATATTTTTTACTTTTTTCAAAATATTATTTGGGAAAACATTTCGGACATAGATTTATTACAATTTTTTGAAATTCATGTCCATACAAAACTTGATCAAAATCATTTTTAATTAAAAAATAATAATTTAAATTTGAAATGACCAAATGACCTCAAATTACTTCCTATATTCCTATGCAATGATGGCGATGAACTACTTGGGATCAGTAGAATTCGAAAATTACAAAACCAATTGATTTCATATCGAGAACAAGATTCATAACAAAGACCGAAATAATTTGAAAGATATCTTGAGAAAAGATTTTAGCATAATTATATCTTATATGCACCCAAGTTTATTTGAAATATTCTAATAGTGTAACATCATCGACTTTTTGATAAAAAGAGGAATATGACTTTATTTTCTTGTTTCAGAAATAAGTGGCTCATAGAAAATGAAAAGAAATATATTATATTTGATCTCTAAGTCCGTATATAATATCATGAGAGGGTCATCACTGGTAGAAATGACATAATGTTAATTCATATCCAAATGATCAAGGAAACATCAATATGTACATTCACTATGATTTGGTCATTTGACAAAACAATTTATTCGATCAAAATAGTAAAACTGAATGCAATAAAGAATCAAACACATGTTTTCTTTTAATCACTCTATCAAGACATACACTCATAAAGGGTCTCGAGATTCTCAATTTCATTTTTTTAGTGTATAGAAATAATGCGAGAATGGAGGAAGATCAAGCTTAGTCACTAGTAGAGCAAGTCTTTTCCACATGTTAAGTTGAATATGAATAAACAAATGCAACCTTAACTAGAGAGATCAACCTACGCCTTTGAGTTGAGGCTGCTGGTGACACAAATTAATTAATTCATGATCAACATTTTTTTTTCAAAAACAAAACAAATACGACACTTTTCTCAAAAGTATCAGAGAAAGTATTTTCTAGTTAGATTTTCACCAATAAAATGAAAGTACCATCTTATTTTTTTTAATTTTTTCTGTCAACTAGAAGAAAAATTAAATCCTAAAGAGTCCTTCTTTATTTTACTATGTTAGAGGGTGAAGATGAAGAGGAAGAAGGGAAGGAGGGAGGGTTACATAGAACGACAAAGTGATTTATGATTGTATCTCAAATATATTCTCATTATTTGGTAGATACAACTCCATGACTTATTTCAGATTCACTATGAGCTTTGGTAACAGCTGTAGGAGATGTGATGTTTATACACTCATTTCAAGGGGGGCAACACTTCTTAGGTTAGGCTTCACATTTCTCCTATATACCATGTTCATATGGTGACGTGATATTCTACATGAATCCACATTTAAAGAATATCATATCAAAGTCATACAATTTGGACCTTGATATAGTTCAATTTTGTTTATCGTATCAAAAGTAATGTTCTTTTTTGCTTTTTTTTGGGGGGGGGGGGGGGGGGGGGNNNGGGGGATTCTCATTCTTATTTAGACCTACAACAAAGATCAGAGCTATTTGGTCCCTAAAAGGAATTGCAGTTTTCTATCCTTGGAAACTATCTTTCTTAATATTATTATTCTCCTTTCATATGAAGTTGTTGTAACTTGAGATCATCATCTTATATGCACAGGGAAGGAAAAACCAACAATTTACACTTTAATAGCTATTATTTTACTGACTTTAATATTCACAGGCTTTTAAGGATAAAATATCCTTGGGCATTTTTCACTATTTCTAATAGAATTTAAGGTTCTACTTTTTATTAGCAATTGATTTGCGTATGCTTATAGGTATTGTCTTTTCAGAGGACACTAACGGAGGTTTGATGTTTCAAAAATCAACATTTTCCCCAATTTCTCTTTATTAAAAAAGTCGTTTGTCTAATATAATTAGATTAAGATCATAAAAATAGAAGCTTATATTATAGCTAAATCCGATTCAGTAAATAGAGTATGATAATAACATTATGAAACTGAATTTATATAGCAAAAGTAAAGTTACTGATACATCTTCGAGTTTATGATAATAACATTATGAAACTGAATTTATATAGCAAAGTAAAGTTACTGATACATCTTCGAGTTTATTCTTATCCATTAAATTTCAAACAATTTTTTTTTCTGTGTATCAGAGTTGAGTGGGACATGCAATAAGAGGATGAAAGGAAGAGTAAAGACAAAACGAAAGCAAGAATTTCGATATCTTACTTTACTAATTTCATTTACTATAAGTTCCTAATTTTCCATTTAAAAATATTANATCCATTAAATTTCAAACAATTTTTTTTTTCTGTGTATCAAGAGTCGAGTGGGACATGCAATAAGAGGATGAAAGGAAGAGTAAAGACAAAACGAAAGCAAGAATTTCGATATCTTACTTTACTAATTTCATTTACTATAAGTTCCTAATTTTCCATTTAAAAATATTAGAACACATAAAAGAGACTTTTCAATGATAATTTTCTTCCTGAAAAAAAAGAAGAAAATTTCCTAAAAAAGAAAGAAAGATAAATTGCTTCACTTCTAAAAAAACCAAATAAGCTAACGAAAGACTATTAAAAATTCTTAAATTAATACTCTTTCTGTCTCAATTCACGTGACATTATTTAACTTGACACAATTCATTTTAAAAAGAAAAACTTTTTAACTTAATGATCTAAAAACAAATCTTAGACATTTAGATAATTATAAATCATTTCATCAAAAAAATTTAAATTCATTTCAATAATAACAAAGATGTGATTCATTTTGAAAAGAAATACCAAATAAATTGGAATAGGGGCAATATCAATTTCATACCTAAATCACTAGATATTCCTATTACTCCTTTTAGATTAAAAATCCTTATATTCACTCTCTAGAAAACAAACAAAAAAAAAGTAAAAATATTACTTATTTTTAAAAAAATAATTACTACTACAGTAAATACTCTTTCATCCTTAATCAAGAGGTCTCATGTTCGAATCTCCTTTGTTAAGGAGCATATTATCCCTAATGTGAGACTTTTTGATGTGAATCTAAATTAAGTCGAACTCCAATATAAATACTGAACATCGGGTGAGAAACAAAATAAATAAATAATTACTACTACAAGTTAAGTATCCTTTGGGAGTTAGCAGCTACCAAACAAATACATGTAAACAATACTTACATGTATATATGCCTAGGAAACAGAGCCCTACATGCCAAACCCCACCCCCATTTGGTACAAGGTGGGGGGGCCTTTTTTTTTTTCTTCAACTTTTTAAAAAGCATTCAAAGACCATCTTCCTCTCTCTCTACTCCTTTCTATATTTTCCAAATATAAACTCTTTAACTTTCTCTCTCTCTCTTCACATTTTCTGTCTGGAAAACATCATCAAAAACAAGACTTGCCTCTTCTTGCTACACAACCAATTCAAGAATCCATTTTTTCCAACTTTTTAGAGGACCCAAAACTTCTGTTTAACTCATTTTTCTTTGTATGATATGTGAGCGTCTACAATCTTTCTATTTTTTTTTTGTGTGTTGTATGTTGTTACTGTACTTTTTTATATTTGTGGTTTTGTTTCTCTCTTTTTGTAGAGTTTAGCGTATTAACTTCTTGATTCTGTTAAGAACTTTCCATTCTTGGAATTTGCAACATTTCTCTAGCTATGGAACAATTTTTCTTGATATTCTTGGTATCCTATGTTAATTAGTTGACTTGGGTATGAGCTTTTGAAGGGTTTTGATCTTCTGGTCAATAATTTTCATGGATTTTGTTGTTTTAGCCATGGATTGCTCTAAAGTTGATATCTTTAGGCTGTTAGTTTCTAGTTTTAGGTATAAAGTTTTGATTTTTACTCTTTAAATTTGGATTAATTTGGTAATGTAGGTTACTTTTCTGTTTGGTGGATAGAGACCTCCATGATCTTTAGGTGAAAAAGTATTTTTACTCTTTAAATTTGGATTTATATGGCAATGTAGGTAAATTTTCTGTTTGGTGGATAGAGACATCTATGATCTTTAGGTGAAAGAGTTATGGTTGACGGTGCAGATTTTTTTCTCTTTTTGTGTTGTGTGAGTTTTAAGGTAGATAGACCATATGTGACTGTTTTTGGAAGATTATGGTTAATTGATTAGGGACTTTTGATGTAGATAATTTGGAGTTATGACAAGGGTAACCCTTGATTTTGGAGATACAATGCAAAGGGATGCTGTTCCTCCTGTATCAGCAGATGTGATCTTCCCATCTAGTCGCTTTCCAAATTACAAAATTGGACCTAACAATCAGATTATGGAGGTCAAGCAGGATTCTAAGGCACTTACAATGAAAGAGGTGGTTGCTAGAGAAACTGCACACTTACTAGAGCAGCAAAAAAGGCTGTCTGTTCGCGATCTAGCCAGTAAATTTGAAAAGGGTCTGGCTGCTGCTGCCAAGTTGTCTGATGAGGTAACACCTTAATTATGCTTTGGTATTTCCACTACTCTTGAATGGCTAGTTCCATTGTCCTAACACAGAAGTTGCCTTATCAGCCAATTACCCCTGTGATAATCTAAAATCAATGGAGGGATAAGTCAGGAACATGGAATAGGGGAAACCTTAGTAATTCAGTTGGTTGGCTACCAATCCCCCACCTTGTAATCCCCTCCCCCTCCCCCTCCCCCTACCCCCCATTTATTTAAAAAAAGAAAAGGAACATGGAGTATTTTTCCTTTTTTGGCCAACTCCCGGCTTGTAATGTTGAGTTTGTATTAAAGAAGTGAATTTTGAATTTTTGATACATAGCCTCTACCTTTAAAGTGTTACATCATTTACTCCATGCAAGACACCATTCTTTCAAGGCGAAGAGGATGATTTTATTGAACAACAGTAAAGGCTCTATTGTGATAAAAATATCTTATATGTGGGCTCCAGGCAAAAATGAAAGATGCAGCTTCACTGGAGAAGCATGTGCTGTTGAAGAAGCTCAGAGATGCTCTTGAAGCGTTGAGAGGACGTGTGGCGGGGAAAAACAAGGATGACGTGGAGGAAGCTATTGCTATGGTTAGTTTTATGTCATTTACAAGCTTTCTTTTTCTTGTTCAGTATTCCCTTTTTGAGTGATATTGTTATTGCAAGATGAATATTCATGCAAGGAAAGAATCTGAAACCCTACTTTCTAATGTTATGCATGCAGCAAACTTGCTGTGCTTACTTCCTGTAACATTGGGTAAAAGAATATGCTACTTATAAATGCTTTGCATGTCGCTGCTGATATAGCCCGTGATATTTAGAATTATCAGAAATAATATTGTGTACCAAATAAAGTATATGTGCGAATGAATGTGAATGAAGACTGCCATTACTATTTATGACACCAGAGACAGTTTGTACCATTCTTCCATATTTTGACCCCAGCATCGTCAGTTTTCTGCTGACTTTCTGGTTTTGAACTGAAATATCAAATTGTCTGCATGATTACTTATATTGTTATATGTGATTTTGTGATTAAATTGTTTGTGCTGATATGTTCTTGGAGTCCAACCAATTTGCATATTTGACTGAGAAGCCTAATAAGAGAGTGGGTCCACCAGACTAGAGGAAGACAAAGAGTATTCCTAGGCTTTTCAGGAATTGGTATTATTGAAGAAGCTTGTTAATCTTTATACTGGAATGAAATGGGAAAAACACAGCAGATTTGACCCAAAATAACCTACTGATACATCCAACGCCAATGATCAGTGTCTAGAATGTGAACTTCGTTGTCTTCAATCTACTGACTAGGCTGCTATCCTTGGTTTTGCATGGACTTGTATTACTCTGGACTCTAGATTTGGCTGGAGAAGGAAAGAGAAATACGTGTGAGCTAAGAGCTTTGTTTACAACGAATACGAGCTTGCTTGGACCAAGAGTGTGCACTCCTTGGCTGTTGTACTTGGGATATGACCTTAAATTTTCACGTACAGGATATTCCCACTAAATTATTGGTCCAACTAAAAAACTGATGCATAATTTTTTACTTTGCAAATCAGAGTGATTAGTCATTGGAGAAGATCTTTTAGAGGCTTCATGCACTATAATGGAATCTGAAATTGTATGATGCAGTTAATAGAAACATGAGGAAAGCTGAAGTTGTTAACTAGTTCAGATAATCTCAAGACCCTTTAATAAGTGCTTATAGAACTATCGGGAATTTTCTGTGTCATACTTAACAGTTTATTTCTTTTCAGGGTTGGGCTCAATGTTAAGAGAACTCTGATAAAAATTAGTCCATCACTTCAGATGCATCTTCCTATGCTCATGCATCTCTCTTAAAATAAAATTTGTGTGAAGAATATCCTTGTATATGGCAGTAGTTGCTGTTGAAAATGTCATATTTCCCTCCATCTTATCTGTAAATTGTTGTTATGTTGAATCTTTTACAGGTCGAAGCTTTAGCAGTACAATTAAATCAAAGGGAAGGAGAACTGATTCAGGAAAAGACTGAAGTGAAAAAGCTTGCAACGTTTCTGAAGCAGGTAAAACATAGTATGTCTTAGAAGTGGTCTTGTGTTCATTCTATTACGAACTCTGAATAGAACTTTACCGAGTTGATGCACTTTCTTGATTGTAGGATGCTTATTCTGTTTGTTGGTGCAGAAATTTTTCTGGTAAATGGCATAATCAATAAGAAAAGTAGTGCTTTCTTCCGTTAGAGGAGCTTCTTGAAGCTATGCTCATACAGAATTTCTTTAGTGTCTTATTTAAAAAGATTTCTTGAGTCTTTTTTGTCTCTACTGGAATTTGAACCCTAGTGTCATGACTTGGTACATTGTCATACCACTTGGGCATAAAATTAAAGCATAAGTGGCTAATCTAGAGTCTTTGGAGAGGTTTGGAGAAGACTCAAGAATACTCGAGAAGAATTCTTGGAAGGCCTTAGAAATCTCTAGACTTGTAGAGACTTCTAGAAGAGGGGCCTATTTGTAAATATGCAGGGACTTGTGTAGCAATTTTTATTTGCACTTTAGCCCCTAGGTGTGTAGTATAAATAGATGGACATTCATTTGTAAACCTAGCAAAAACAAGCAATCTTCAAGCAATACAAAAGCCTCCTTACAAACTCTTGTGCCTTTCTTAAGTTGTCGAGTGCTGCACAGAGTGTTTAGTTGAAGTCTAAGTCCGTGACACTAGTCACCAAAGTTTGCACCCACTTCATTGACCATTAAGTCATACCTAGGATGCTAATCTAGAAGCAATTTCTAGGAATAACTGGAGACTGTTTTTGTCCTTATGAGTTGTCCTGGTTAGATTACTAAGTTTGAATTTGAACTATTATTTGAAACTCCCCTGAGCTTCTTTTAGTAAATTTCTCTGATAAGTGAGCTTGTTAAGTAATTGCTCCAATTGATGGTCTATTGTTGTAATCACATTGATAAGTTTGTTGTAAAAACAAATTAAATAAAAATTATAACAACTTAACCTTTTAGTGAAGCGGTTTACATTATTTAACATGGTATCAGAGGTCTTGAATTCTATCCTTGCTGCCATCGTCAATAAATATTTCAGTGAAATTGACCCAAGTTAAAGAAAATGCCTGTAGATGATGAGGTGCAAATATAATACAGATAAATAAAAGTGTCTTAACTTCTAACTGTTTAAGTTTTTAGATGAGACGGTTCACACAATTTAACAAGTTATTTATGTCAAAAATAACAATATATGCGGTTAAGTCTTATATGATTTAAATTGTGTAACTTCTCTATTTTGAGATTTAAGGACAAAGCAATGTGCATTTTACATATTTGGTACATTAATTTGTAAGTAGACTGTGTGTTGGAATATTTATTTTACCATAAGTCAATAATTATAGCCATGTGATTGGCTTGAATAACTGTTTTTAACATGCCCTTTTAGACTTATGGTTTTCCAATTATGTTCCTTAACAGATAATCTACACAGTTATTATGTTTACTGTTTAGTTATTACTTGATCAATTTGAATCATAAGTGCGAGATATCTCTCTTGTACAGGCAACTTCTATTCTTGTGACATTCAAAACCAACCAAATGGCCATAGAGTAGTGTTGAGGCTGAAAATAAAACTATGGGATCAGTTCAAGTTGTAGCTTAATTTCTTGAGTTATCCACAACTTCAATGTGTAGGTCCGGAGTCTTACCACTTCTCTTTGTCTATCTGATCAATCAGTCAAGGAGACCTTCATCCCAATACTGTGCTGATACATCCCAAATTTCTCTCTTTTCAGTGTTCATTTTACTATTTTTCATTGTTACTCTCACTTTGATTCTGATCATTGACGCAATTTGATCACAGGCTTCTGAAGATGCTAAGAAACTTGTTGAGGAAGAAAGAGCTTATGCAAGGGCTGAGATTGAGAATGCAAGAGCAGCTGTCCAGAGAGTGGAAGAGGCTCTTCAGGAGTATGAGCAAATGTCCGGGGCCTCAGGAAAGCAGGTTTTTCTAGCATTCTGATTGTCCAATTTGGGTTTAATAATGGTGGAATTATTACTCTTTTTCTTTTCATATTCTGCAAATTGATGTTTTTGGTTCTCTGTCTTGAGTAACTTTTCTCTTAATATTGACTTGTTCTGAAGACCCTTGATCTTTTGTGCAGTGTTGTTCTCCCTTAGTACATATTTATGTCATGCTTTGTTCTTATAAACCTTTTGGTTCTTCAAGCTTATATGCACTATTAGTGGAAACTGGTATCATACGACACACTGTTTTTTCATTTTTGGATGTTCTCTCTTTTGCCAGCTGCTCGCTCTCACTGTATTAAGTTTGTTGGCGTGGAAATGACAACTTTGGTTGTATGCAAAACTTTATTATACTAAAACTGTGACTTATTATCTGTACACTGTTCTATTCCACATTTATTTTGGTTTATTTAAATCTTTATTATAAACAGTTTGTTTTGAGCCCACAACATTGTATCTTTATCATGCTAACCTAATATATTTTGCTGGATTTTAGGACATGGACGAATTGATGAAGGAAGTTTACGAGGCAAGGCGAATCAAAATGCTACATCAGCCTAGTAAGGTATCTGCATGACTCTTTCTACTGTGATGTTGCATTAATTCTGTTTAAGATTTCGTCAATGTTTCTTTATTTTCTCTATTTGGTTAATTATTTAATCTTGGTCATATATCTGCTTATGCTACATGTGTTGTTGGACATATGTATATTTGTAAACAGGAATTCTTAGCCTTAGGAAGCAACCTTTTACAGATGCTTAATACAACTTCTTAAAATCAAGTAATAAAGTTTTAGTAAACAAATGGGCAAAAACCTTAATCATAACTTTATATAGAATTTTTTGTGCTTTTGGTCCCCATGATGTCACAACATTCATATTTTAGCCTCTACAATCTGAAGTTTAGTCTTTATGTTATCCAAATTCAAAAGAAACCAGCCAAAGATAATAAAGAAGACTTCCAAATGATGCTATTTTCAAGATGAAACTTATTTATTTATTTGAGAACACATGAACTATTTACTTGAAGGAAGAAACCACAGCTGGTCACACTTCCCACCAGCCACACTTTCTCCTTTCTTCTCCAGCCAGCTAACACCTCTCCTTACCATCTTTCAATTCTTTCTATTTCATTTATTCAAGAAAAAGTTAAAAATCAGGATTACCATCACATTTTAATGAATTGAGATGATTTTGCTAATAATTTACTAAAACAACTACATTGGGAGAATTGAAGATCAAGTATGTTACTTCCAGAAATTGTTAAGGATACAAACCAAGTTTGCCAGTATCAGAGTGTTAGAATATAAATAAGTATTTCCTACTTAGAATAGGAACAGGAATAGGAATAGGAATAGGAATAAGAATAGGAATCCTAGTTGGAAAAGGATTCCAATGTAGTGTCTATAAATAGGGTTTCAATGTAACTATTTAGATACACAATTCAATAATATTTTTCCCATATATTTCTCACATGGTATCAGAGCAGGACCCGTCTCACCCGATGCTGGGGCCCCCAAAATCAAAATTGCCCACGCACCAGATGCTAAGCATTGGGCGTGATGTGGGGTGTTAAAGAATGACAAAAGTCCCACATCGGTGGTTAATGAGATGGGTGAACTCCTTATAAGGCTTGGGCAATCCTCCTCCCTTTGAGCTAGCTTTTGGAGTGTGAGTTAGGCATAAGACATAATTTAACATGGTATAGCAATCACCTGGTTTTGTTGCTCAGGGGGAGTCTAGTAGCGTTGTATGTCGATTGCGTAGGTCACTCTATGGTCTGAAACAGTCTCCTCGAGCTTGGTTTGGGAAGTTCAGCACAGTAATTCAGGAGTTTGGCATGACTCGTAGTGGAGCTGATCACTCTATGTTTTATCGGCATTTTGCAACAAGTCGATGTATCTATTTGGTTGTTTACGTTGATGATATTGTTTTCACCGGTAATGATCAAGATGGTATCATCGATTTGAAGCAACATCTCTTTAAGCACTTCCAGACCAAAGACCTTGGCAGATTGAAGTATTTTCTAGGTATTGAGGTTGCTCAGTCTAGATCAGGTATTGTTATTTCTCAACGCAAGTATGCCTTAGACATTCTTGAGGAGACAGGAATGATGGGATGTAGACCTATTGACACTCCTATGGATCCGAATGTTAAACTCCTTCCAGGACAGGGGGAGCCACTTAGTAATCCTGAAAGGTATAGACGGCTTGTTGGAAAGTTGAATTATCTCACAGTGACTAGACCTGACATCTCTTTTCCTGTGAGTGTTGTAAGTCAGTTTATGACTTCCCCTTGTGATAGTCATTGGGAAGCAGTTGTTCGTATTCTGCGATATATAAAGTCAGCTCCCGGTAAAGGACTACTCTTTGAGGATCAAGGCCATGAGCATATCATTGGATATACAGACGCTGATTGGGCAGGATCACCCTCTGACAGACGTTCGACATCCGGATATTGTGTTTTAGTAGGAGGTAATTTGGTGTCGTGGAAGAGTAAGAAACAGAATGTGGTTGCTCGATCTAGTGCAGAATCAGAATATCGAGCAATGGCGACAGCAACTTGTGAGCTAGTTTGGATCAAACAGTTGCTGGGAGAACTAAAATTTGGCAAAGTTGATCAGATGGAACTTGTGTGTGATAATCAAGCGGCTCTTCATATCGCATCAAATCCAGTGTTTCATGAAAGGACTAAGCACATTGAGATTGACTGTCACTTTGTCAGAGAAAAGAGACTCTCGGGAGATATTGTTATGAAATTTGTGAAGTCAAATGATCAGCTTGTAGATATCTTCACCAAGTCCCTCACATGTCCTCGTATTAATTACATCTGTAACAAGCTAGGTACATATGATTTGTATGCACTAGCTTGAGGGGGAGTGTTAGAATATAAATAAGTATTTCCTACATAGAATAGGAACAGGAATAGGAATAGGAATAAGAATAGGAATCCTAGTTGGAAAAGGATTCCAATGTAGTGTCTATAAATAGGGTTTCAATATAACTATTTAGATACACAATTCAATAATATTTTTCCCATATATTTCTCACACAGAGGAAGCTAAATCACAAAAGACTCATCTAAGTTGTATGCTTTTGGAAATTTTGAACTGGAAACTTCTTTAGAGTGCTTAGGTGCGAGTTAGTAGTTTCTCTGATTGACAAAAACATAAATGAGGTTTTATTGTGGACAATATTCAAGAAGCTCCTGTGTATATGAGTTTAGTGTACTAAGATAAGGTAAGTTTTAACTATGTGAATAAGGACAGTTATTAAATAAGGAAAATTACCAAAATAACAAGATTCATAATAATGAGAGTGTTGGAAAGAATAGACTATACGATTAACCTAAACATGTAGTATGATTTAGAATAATATAACATGTAACAAAATACATTTGATTTTCGACTTAACTAATACATAATGGAAAGAATATCCCATATGATTAACCTAAATATGTAGTATGATCTAGAACATTCTGATGTGTAACTTAATAAATTCTCGACTTTCGACATAACTAATACATGAATCCCGCTGACAGGTCATGGACATGGAGCATGAGCTTCAAGCATTGCGAGTGCAGCTAGCAGAGAAGTGCAAGTATTCAATACAGCTTCAGAAAGAGGTATCTGCAATACCTAGTTCAAAAGTATATGCATGTATCTGTTAATGCTATCCGGTGATACTTTTGAGGACGGTGAATACCGTATTTCGTTGGTGGCACTTGTGTTTATTACAGAAAATGATAAAAAAATTGTTGGTTCTAGAAACTATCCTCAGTTCCACATTCGTCCCAGCTTTTCAGCAGCTTGACAATTGTATCTTTTGAATATATATATGTAACCAAGACAACTACTATGTCATGAAGAGAAACATGCTTTAAATGAAGATTTTTTTCCTACAAGTGTTTGGACTCAGATAGTTCCTATTTGAGTATAAACAAGCAATAATATGCAGTCAGATAGCCATTAAATTGACGTGAAGTGATGACATGCATCTGGAGGCAGGACAATAGAACAAAATATTGGGAAATTATCATCATGTTTAGTCTTTGAATAGTATCTTGGATTCTTTTGGAAGTGAATATTGTCATGTTTCTCTTTGGAGGCTGTTGCCTTTTCACATTGTTTTTTGCTTGATTTTGGTGCTGCAGCTTCCAAAAGGTGTTATATGTCTCTGCTCTTTGTTTTATATATTTTTCATTGTCTTTTGACTATCTAATTTGTCGTTTATGGGGTAAAATTAAGTAATAGACTTATCCAGTAACACATGCTTAAAGATATTAAGCCGTGTAATCTTGGGAATCAAATGCATATGGTTTTGACTGAAAATGAGAATGACTTTAAGAAACACTGGAAGTCAAAGACATTGATGAGAATAATGTCAATGAAAGAAGTCAAAACAATGTTACTCAAGTCTCGTGTTCTTATTATGTGACCTTTCTCAAAAAGGAATCTCCTTTTCTTATTCTCCCTTGTAAAATTCTCTAAGACGATTTCGGTAAGAATTCAAGTTATGTTATTAAGGCAAAGCTGTAATCTCAGACTAAATAGTTTTGATATACCATTATGTTTGTCAGCTGGCAAGGAAGATGGGCGAGGAAACTGTATCACAATTATATGAATTAGATGGCACGGAAGCCCTGGGTTCATTTTTGCATATCCAGCCGTGTTCTCTTGCTGCTTCAGAACTATCAGAATGTACAATTCAGTGGTATCGCTTAGCGTGTGAAGGTGGAAAGCAAGAACCTATTTCAGGTATCTGAGCTTTAGTTCTTTACATTACACTGTATGTTATGCAGCTTAATTGATGTTATCTAGCACATCTTGTGTTGGTCCAGTTACTTGGTGCCTGGTGGTGACTGACAGATTGTTTTCATACTTCTTGGCTGCAAAATTTTGCGATAGAAAATACTTAAGATACTGAAACATCTAGCTGGAGTATTGGGGTAAAATAGTTTTTGGATGGGGTTCTATTAACATTGGAGAAGCTGCTAAATGGACAAACTAATTATATCAAAGTATTTTCATAGAAGACACTAATTTATTCTAAGTATTACTTAATGTCTTCTTTTGTGAGTAATGGTTACCATTTACAAAAAAAAAGTCTTGTTTCATAAGTTCAATTCAGTAACTAATGACCTCTCAGGGGTTGGTTGGTGAATTTGATTTGGGGGATAAATTTTGTCGGGCGTTTGGTTTGTTTGGGAATCCTTGGATCTGGATCGAGATGACCATTAATATCCCATGATGGGATATTTCAATCCCGTGAGCCCATGGGATTAACAGGTGGTTCACCCCTTCTCCGATGTTTCTCTGTTGCCGCCTAATGCACCTACGCCTAATCTTTTGAAATGTTTCACTTTTCTTGTTGTTTTATACGTTTATTTATTTCTGAATTCTACAACTAAAGTTTTGTTTGTAGTCTTGTTAAATATACTTTAAAGTGGCTCATATGTACTTATTACTATATTTTGAACTTTGAAGTCAGATACTTCTTGGTGAACTACCACATATATTTGATGCATTGAGGTAAAGGGAATTTTGTAAAAATGACCCCATACAAAGCTTTTCAAATTGCCTTCACACTGGACAGCCTGTACATGTTGAATCGTCCTACTCCTTTATTATAGTTTTTTATTTGTGAGCATTTTACGTTCTTATTTTTGCTTGGTTCCATCTGGCATAAAGGTTATCTATTATCTTCCTCATTTTTTAAGTGACACATGCTTTTGCATTGCAATTTGATGTGTTGTATTAACTTCCCCCCCTTCTGGCATGTGTTCAACAATCCTTATTTCAGGAGCCACAAAACCTGTTTATGCTCCAGAACCATTTGATGTTGGACGAATTTTGCAAGCTGAGATCACGTATGGAGGCCAGACAACATCAGTGACGACTGCTGGTCCTATTGATCCGGGTTTGTTTTGATTCCTGAAATGTAGTGCTTTCCATGTGCTTTTTAGTTCTAGTATTAACCAACATTAACTTCTGTGGGTCTGATTAGATATTGACTTAGCTGCAAACTAAGTCTGCATTTCCATACCTTCATAATGACTGGCAAAGTTTTCCTTTAACAGCTGCAGGCTTAGGGAACTATGTTGAAGCTTTGGTGCGTAGGCATGACATTGAATTCAATGTACGTTCAATTTAAAGTTTGCTCCTTTATTAGGAATTCCTCAATTAAGTTCTCTTTTCATTAATTTACTACTTTTAAGTCTCTTCTGATTGTTCTATATAGCTGTATTGTCTTACAAGTATGTCTCCACGTCTAACTCTCAGTTCACCAATTTAAATGATCTTTCTGCCTTTTAGTTGTGTACTCCCCACCGTCACATCATGTTATGCACAAGCTAATGTAATTAAATAAATGGAAATGTCTCATCTTTAATATCTGAAGCTTGGACAAGATCAAATATTAGATGAGGCGGTTACACAATTCAAATGAGGTTGTCCACTGGTTGTATAAAGACTTCCAAAGGGGGTTTATTAAGGGGTTCTCCAGCATTTTCTTTCCCTCATTTTCCTTGTGTTTCGTCTATTTCAACATTACTCCAAAGAATTTAAAAATGATGTCAAAGTAGACAGAGGTCCTATGTTCCAACTGCATCCCTGCCTGTTTATGAACAAGTATTTACATGTTTTTTACTCAAGGAAAAGAATCAGACTCATATCTGAAGGGTTGTATTTAGACATGATTAAATAAATAGAAGTGTCCATCCTCTAATAATTTAAATTATTGGATAAGGCGATAACATAATTCAGCAAAACTATCCAATTTCGAGAAGAACATAAACCTGAGAATATATGTTAATAAGAGTAAGATGAATTCCATCTTGGTCTGTTGACGTCATGTCGTAGCTGCATTTGTCTTTCTCCAACTCCTTACTTATATGTATATGTTTATTGGTGATGTTTGTAGGTGGTTGTTGTCCAGATGAACGGAACAGATCATACAGCAGAGACTATCCATGTCCTTCACATTGGAAGGATGAGAATGAAACTATGTAAAGGGAAGAGCAGTGTAGCAAAAGAATACTATTCTACTTCAATGCAGGTATTGATAATGCCTACTCCCTTTGCCATTTCTTTCATTTAGGTGTTGTGAGAGCTTATAGAATAACAGAAAGTAAATACCTTCATGTTGTATAACTCACAAGGGATAGGACCGACTGCCCATTGTAGCACAAATAATAGGCCAAAGGAGTACCAATTTACTTTTTGGCTTATTATGATTTGCAAACGTCTGTACTCGGAAAGGGGATTTATGCACGACAATTTGAACAATTGTCAATGCACTTTCCCAACTAATCTGTTACACTGCCTTTTCACCACAGTTATGTGGCGTCAGAGGTGGTGGGAATGCTGCAGCTCAGGCAGCATTTTGGCAAGTAAAGACTGGACTCTCCTTTGTATTGGCGTTTGAAACGGAGAGAGAAAGAAATGCAGCCATTATGCTGGCCAGAAGATTTGCCTATGACTGCAATGTAAGTGTTAAGGCATTTTCTTTCTTTTGGCTGCAGATGAATATTGTAGCATCATTACATATCATAGCACTTCTTAGACTTATCATTAAACAATTATGTTGTTCTTTTTTTATCCAGTTTGAATGTGAACAATTCCCAATACTAGCTATTCCTATACTCTTTATGTATATTTTTTCGACTTATTTTTATAGGCATTGGTATATATATTTATATATAATTTTAACAACCAAATGGAGAGGGACAGAGCCTAATCTCCTTTTACATCTTAGGACAAGAAAGATCCTATCCTATTAAGATTCTGA
Source organism: Solanum stenotomum (assembly GCF_019186545.1). Lineage (NCBI taxonomy): Eukaryota > Viridiplantae > Streptophyta > Magnoliopsida > Solanales > Solanaceae > Solanum > Solanum stenotomum. Next base: position 10,713,161 of record NC_064292.1, on the reverse strand, counting down.
TCCAATGATCTTTACAAAACAAAACTATATTGATGCATTTAAAATACAACTGTTAATGCATATAAAAAAAGTATTCAAGGTGGATCAAATTGCAGGTATTAGTCTTCTTGGCTCTTCTTCGGAAGGTTGGAAAATCCAATTTATTCATCCTAAGAAGGCCTTTAGCCACTTCTGGAAGATCAACTTCTTGCAAAAAAATCTTTGGGTCTTGAATTTGAGTGGTATATTTTGCTAGAGCATCCGCCACTTCATTTGCCTCTCTATAACAATGTTTACCTGTGATATTTTTGTGTCTAATTAAGAGTTTTATTTCATCAATGATACCTAGAATCCTCCAAAGAGGCATAACAAATGGCCAAATAGTAAAGTTGATCAATCTATTAATGATTTCTTAATCACCGTGTCAAATAGAAAGTGCCCATCTAATATGGGACGGAGGGAGTATTACATATTGTAAGCATCATTACATATCGTAGCACTTGTAAGAAAAGTAGTTCCTAGTTTGTCAGTCTTCAGTACATCTATTGTGTAACTTGTGTTGCTTAAATTTGCAGATTATGCTATCTGGACCGGATGATAGAGCTACTCCTGGATCTTAAGAAAGATACTATAATGAAAAGTTGTAATTATACTGACTCTGATGTATCTATAGGTGTTTTGTAGTAGTGAATATGCAATAGGGTTGATTGTTGAGTGGCATTTTTTCACCACCTTCTTGTCTTCTCTTTATTTCTATCTTGATAGCAAAGGCATTGTTTTTTTGTGTCCCTAGCTCTATTTGATTGTAATGATTCTTTGCTCCTTGTTTCTTTGTTTTGTCAAGTGATTGTAATTGAGCTCAACATACATTTGATTTTTGAATGGCTTGTAGTGATTATTATTGGCTTATGTTCTTCAAACAACAATCCATTTTTGGTTTGGATGGAATGATTGTATAACTAAATCATGCTGAAGTTCCAAAATGACTTTGGTCAAAACTAATTTTTATCTTCCTACAGTCATTTGGTTGGCTATTGAAAGAAAAAGCTTGCATCGGCTTCACCTACTATATAACCAGTCCTATCTCTCTACAAACTTAACGTGGTAGTTTCCCATCACTTTCTATCTATAGATTAAAACCATCTCTCTGCAAGCTAACGTGGTTGATTGTTTCTATAGAGCGACATAGCTCTGTACTTAGATTCTGCATTGGATAGAGATACAACACTTTGCTTCTTACTCCTCCATGAAGCTACGGTCCCTCCAACAAAGACACAATAGCCTATAGTCAAAAGCGGAGCGTCCTTAACTCAGAATTATAGCACATAGATAGGGCTTCTTTGAATAGGACTAGTAATATACTATTGTTCTTAAGTTCATAAACTCTTAAGTCTGGTTATTCAATACTTTATTAACATTAATAACATAAAACTTTCCTAGTGATACTACTAACTTCTAACATTGGACCTCAGGTTGTTCTTGTTCTCTTGCTCAATTATTTGATTTGATTTCATTTATTACTTGTTATTAACCTTGTTTACATAAATTGAAGCAACTTAAACTATCTTAATCACACATTACGAGTCGTTCCAATTTATGTGTTCTTGAGTCACATCTATAAATTTAACTATACCTTTTTAAAGATAGACATGAGGTCAATGTAAAATTTATGATAAAAAGAAAATTACAACACTTTATCGAGACGAATATTGGGTAAATCATCTTTTTCTATTTATAACAAGGTTGAATAATTTTTGAATTGTCCAGAAGGGGAAGTATATACATCTAATCTAATATAATAAGACATGAATGAATAATTTTGTTTTGTATGTTTAGATTCATTCCACCAGAGACTAAGAAAACTGTCATTTTGTGAAATCAATAAACGATAAAAATTGGTTAAAATCTTTGTACTTATTATTTGGTCACCTTTTGAAGTATCAGACTGACCCATTAACAATCAAATCTGAAAATAAAAGACTTATTGGCAATATATATATATATATGGAAACACCCCTAAATCTGACATGAATTCTCAAACTATTAGCATCCTTAAAAACACTCTTCTATTTGATTAACTAAACTTAGATACACCTCTACCTGCCACACGATATAACAAGTGGTCTCAAACTCTTATAAGAGCATGAGGCTCTTAAGTCTTAATAAAAAGTCGAGATATAACAAGTGGTCTCAAACTCTCTTGTAGGAGCATGAGACTCTGAACTCTGAAGTCTTAATAAAAAGTCGAGATATAACAAGTGGTCTCAAACTCTTGTAGAAGCATGATGCTCTTAATAAAAAGTCGAGAGGAGTGTTGGAAACACCCCTAAACTTGACGAGAATTTAGGGGTGTATTTCACTCATATTACAAGATCAGGGTATATTTAGGTTCAATTAATCAAGTAAAGAATATTTTTAAGGTTGTTAATAATTCGAAAATAAAACTAACAATTCACATCAAATATAAAGGCGTTTTCAATACTTCCCTCAAATATTTTTATTTGGAAGAATCTACCAAACTTGTTGGCACAATAGAATTTTTTCATTTAGAAAGTTACCCACCAATTTCATATAATTAATAGACTTCTTCTATTGCCATCAATTAGGACTTCCACGTTGATTAATATCTATTTTATTCTTTGATTTATGGGTTTAGTCCATACGTGTTAAATAAACTTCAATTATATAAATAAACTTTTAGTTGATTTCAAAGTATAAAATTATAACTTTATCCAACATTCAATTATATATTTTAAAGGATGATAATACTTAGTTTTTGATAAATATAATACTCGCATACATAAATTTAATTTACAAACATTACAATTTTATACATTATGAAAGTACCTTTGGGAAGGAATAATATATCTTTTGAAAGACATTTATAAAATATTGTCAACATTTCGTGTTTGACATTTAACAAATAAAAAAAAATATGTATATTCTAGATTTATTGCCCTTAATGTTAGGGTGAGTCAAAATACAATTCTTGACATATTTTTTGAGATATAAGTAAGCATTTCATATTTGTTTTTGACCATAAGGTTAACATATTATAAGAATAATAATATTAATTATTAGAAAAATGATGACTTATTTGCTTTATTCATGATACCATGACATGTACATCTATTCACGATTTTAAAGTGAATAAAGCTTAATCTATTTTAAAAAGAGAAAATCGATAAAGTTTCCTTTTTAACTTATACATTTTTTTTTTAAAAAAATAGAAGGTTCTATTACCCACAATTTTTTAAAAGTAATATATGTATATATTTATCAACTTTGATATTGCACATCATTTTAATTACTTTTTCTTTTTCGTCCATCGTTTAGATTCCGAATTCATAAGAATACAACTAATTCACCCCTCCCCTTTTTTTAAAAAAAAATCAAGCAAAAAAAAGGAGTTAGGTCAAAATAGTACAAAAGTTCATATATGGATTTGTCAACATTCCCAGGTTGACAAATTAGAATTTGTATTTGACCAAAAAGTTAAAATCTTTCTCCTGAAGCATAAAATGTGTACATGCATGCAATTAAATCTTATTATTTTAAGAGAAAATACATAGAAACCCCCTAAACTGTGACCCTTTTTTGAAAAAGACACTTAAACTTTGCGGGGGTCCTAATACACCCCTAAACTAGTTTAAAGTGAAAATTTTAAACCCTTTTTCGACATTTAAGACAGAGAGTGTATATAACTCGCCTGAAGAGCGTGAAAACTAAAAAAAATAATTAACCTTTTTATTTTCAATATTTTTTATTAAATATATAAATAAAATTTATTTTAGAGTTAAATTTTATTTTTTCTTTCTCCTTCCTAAGAGTTTCACCATTGAAAGAGATGGCAATGACTTCAAGGATTTTTTTTCTCTTTTTTTTTTTTCCATTCTCTTTCAATGGCAACTAGTTGATTTCCTCTGCGATAGCAACGCCGACTGATTTTGCCGTTTCATCCTTAGATTTCTTTTCTTCCTTCTTCACCGGCAAAAATCTTCTCCTCCTTTTTGACCGACGAGGTGAGAAGTGCGGGAAGATGATGGCGACGTTAAAAAAAGAATCATCGACGTTATTTTCAGTGACTCCTAATCAATTACGGGATTGAAAATCGTCTTCACACCAAGCAANCTTTTTGACCGACGAGGTGAGAAGTGTGGGAAGATGATGGCGACGTTAAAAAAAGAATCATCGGCGTTATTTTCAGTGACTCCTAATCAATTAAGGGGCTGAAAATCGTCTTCACACCAAGCAAAAATTGTCCCATCCAAGCTCGGAGAGAGAATTTCTGTTTTTCCAGATACAACCGTGTTGATTGCAAAAATCAAAGGCAAAGTTCACAAAATAATATTTTGATAGAGATTTTAATTTAAGAAAAAAATTAATTTGCTAGCTGATTTGATTTTTCAATTTTAGGGTTTAATCTTGATTGATTGATAATAAACACAGTTAAAATGGTGTATAGCATGTCAGTGATGGTGAATTGAAAAAGAAAAAGGAAATAAAGAATTAAATTATAAAAAAAAAAACAAAAAAACTGTAAATAAAAACAAAAAGTAGAAAATTATATAAAATTTACACATGGCAAGCAACAATTGGTGCGTGCTTTCACCTTCTTTCTTATAAGTGGGTTTGACCGAAAAATAAGGTAATTATATTACTTTCAAATTGTTCAATGAGGTATTAGGATCCTTGTAAAGTTTGAATGTCTTTTTTTAAAAAATGTTATAGTTGAATGGGGTAACTATATATTTCCCCTTATTTTAAATCTACTTAATTAGTTTGTCATTTTAATCATTTATGTTGCATGAGAATGTACGTAGCATGACATTTTAGAAAGTTGCTTTACAAGAAAAAGAAAAAAAAAATCAAATCATTTCAAAGTGCACTCCACCTAACAAAGAATGGTAACTTTTTGTTGTTTTTGACCAAAAAAAAAAAAAGTCACTTTTCCTTTTGTTCTAAAATATCGTGTCAATTCAAATGATGTTATATAAAATGAGATGGAGGAAGTAATGATTTTGTTGTCACCTTGTTTTAAGGCTACAATTAGTAATTAGAATAAAATAGAGAGAGAAAATTATAAAAATCCCACTAGTTTAGGAGACAATTATTTAGATATAGTTTAGTTTGTAATATTATGATCTAGCTACAGATTTTGGTGCATCCAGATACGTCCAGGTACATGTATCTCGGGATACATGAAGTCAAAATTAGGTGTAATTTATTCTAGATATACTATATTCAAGTGGATTCACATGTATATCTATCTGGGATACACAGACGAATCTCCCTTGCTGCCCTCCCATCTCGCTCGTCACTCTCCTATGTATCTAGTATCCCAGATACATGTGAATCTAATCAGATACATACAAATACATGTATCTAGTTTGTATTTAGTGTGATTTGCATGTATTTGAGATACATGACTATCTCTCTCCCCGTCTACCTCACCTCTATCCCTATTTTAGTGTATTTGGTAGGAAAACTGCATGTATCTAGGTGTATCATTTTTAATATATGGTAGAAAACTTTTAATTTGTAGTTAAAATACATAATTATTTAAAAATATAGATAAAATTAGTAGATATGGTATGAATATTTGTCTAAAGAGGTAATTTTCCCATAAAATAAAATATATGTGGTGGTTAATGAATGTTTAGGAAATAATTGAAGACTATATATTTATAGAATACTTTTCTTTTTTTAACTGATATTAAATTAGTATCATATATTGTATTGGTATCTTTAAGGCTAACAATTTCGCTTAACTGATACTAAATCAGTATCATATACTATATTGATATCATTAAGGCTGATAGTTTCGCTTAATTGATATTAAATCAATATATATATATACTGTATTGGTATCATTAAGGTTTCTTGTTCAGAAATTACTCATTAATACGTAAATGATACTATAAGGTTTCTTGTTCAGAAATTACTCATTAGTGTGTGTATATATATATATATTGATTTGGTATCAAGTTAAACGAAATTATCAACCTTAATGATACTAATATAGTATATGATACTGATTTAGTATCAGTTAAGCGAAAATTATCAGCCTTAATGATACCAATACAATATATGATACTGATTTAGTATTAGTTAAGCGAAAATTTTCAGCCTTAATGAATGGGGGTATGGGCTATAATTATTTATGAGAGAATAAGTATTTTAGGAATTACTTTGAATTTGGGTATGAACTTGTAATTATTTTGGATTTTATGACCCATTTATGTAGTTTCCCCTTATAAATTTAGTGACAGTTAGGTAGGAGTAATATAACAACGAAATTTATAGCTAATTTTTTTTAATATCATAACAAATACAAGAGTATAAAAGGATAAATTAGTTGATGATTGCACATCCTTTAGGCAAATATAAAGATTGATTCCAAACTCAAGAGGACTAAATGTATTTTTAATTTAAAAGTAAGTGTTTTTTTTGTTGGTATTAATCATAACCCTTATAATTTTAAGCGTAAAAGGTTTTCTTCTCACTTCATCTTATATTTTAGCTATAAACTTCATCGTTAACGAATTACTCTTAGCTAATAAATTTTTAGATAGTCCTTCGCTAATTCATCACTAAATAGGATTAGAGACAAATTTTGTTGATTGTTTTTCATCCTTCCTTTAATTTAGTTTGAAACCGCCCTAACAACGTTCACCTTTCTATTGTAAGATAAAATTATTCTTTGATTTCATTCGAATCCAATTATGTGTGATAATAATTGAGGAAACTTAAAAAATGACTATAGTTTGGACTTAATCAAAGATCTATAGCTATAGTTAGCTTAATTACGAATTATAGCTACATGTTAGGGGAGGAGAGAGGTGAGCAAGACTAGAAGAGGGAGGAGAGAGGTGAGCGTGATCTGGAAGAGAGAAGAGAGGGGTGAGATAGGTTGAATACACGTTGTATTCGTTGTATCACAAAAATAATTGATACAACTTATTTGTATCAAAATGAATACATTTATATGAAAAAATATTGTATTTAGTTATATATTAGGAGGAGAGAGGAGAGCGAGATTAAGATCGATAGAGGGAGGAGAGAGGATAAATACATGTTGTATTTGTTGTATCACACATACAATTGATACATAATATAAATACAATTGATTTGTATCATATATTGAATATAATTGTATCAATTGTATTACCAAACACAATTTGTATGGACGGATACAATTGACAGAATACAAATTGTCATAATACAATTGCTACAAAATACGTATACAATTGTTATAAAATACAAATACATTTGATACATAATACAAATTACAATTGTCATATTATATGGAATGGTTTTTGGGCCGCAGTTGTTTGAGCTGGAGAGAGAGAGGGGGAGAGGGAGAAGGAGAGAGAGAGAGAGGGGTAGTGGGAGGAGAGAGGCAAGAGAGAGATTGAGAAAGAAGAGAGAAATTTGCTATAAATCCTACATATAATTATAAATTGTAATAGTTTAAACTATAATAATTTATCGTAAATGCATATTTTATGTTTAACTTATTGCAAAATTGTTTCTAATAACAACTGGTCAAACTTCTTAAGCAGCCGAGCCTATAGGTTCCATGCTTTTGGTCCACTTTCCCTAGGGAGGTGAGTTGTGGCCAAAATATATTAAAAGCTTTTTTTTTCATTGAAAATGATTGAGAGGTTTATAGAATAATTATTTGAAAATGAAATTCAAAGGCATTATCGTTTTCCATTTGACCAACATTATATTATATTATTATGCAACTTTGAATTTATCATGTGAAATGAAAGTATAAATATTTGAGTATATAATCTCCTTATTCATTAATAATAATATCTTAGCTAGGTAGCCTTATCCCCAATTTTATTTTCTTGAACAAATTAAAGTCATACATGGACCAAGTCATCCTTCGAAAACAAATCTTTAATTCAAGCATTTATTTCTTGGTGTCTCAAGGGTGTTTTTTCTTTTTTAAAATTTAATCGTTAAAATTATAATTTAGTATTTTCACCAATTTATTTTTTAATATTTTAATTTTTTCTTCAATAAAAATTCTGCGTTCGTCATTGTTGGTAATTGTTATTTGGAGTAAGGGTGACTAGTCTTTGGACCCCTAACGTAATGAAGTCAAGCCAATTTGCCCCCTTTAGTTATTTTGAATATTAAACTTCTCTTGATAGATGTTAACTATTAAAGATGAATTTTCAGTGACTTCAATTATGAAAAGACAAAATACCTTGCTTATTAAATTGTCATAGAGTGCCACAATTCAATTCCAAGTTTATAGCAAATTGTCCTTATAAGAAAAATATTAAATTCTATTTTACCATATTTTTTTTAAGAAAAGAAAAGGCTACAACTTATGGTATGCGTTTGATGAAGGATTTGGAATTCCAATTTTAAGTTCTGGTTTGAAATCAAAATTTGCTGATAATTTTAATTTTAATTACAAATCTTAAATTCTCAAAAAAAAGAGAGTAGGATTTTAATTTTTTTTAGAAAAATATAAAATTTGATTTGTAAATTTATAATTTGCGAAAAAAAAATCATCAGTTTAAAATTTTTACAAAAAAAGACTCATGCTTGATGTGAAGAGATCATCCGAAACATGCGGAATGATTATATCAAAGAAAAGCTAGTTAGTAGTTACTAGTGTTGTTAACTAATGGATCTTTGTAAAATTATGTGTATTTGAAAGTTTATAATTACATGTAATTGCAAATATTTATATATAAAAAGAATATGGAGATATGCAATTTATTAATGTAGAGTCTTAGAATATTTCGATACCTTATTTATGAATTTTTGCGTTGCTCATTTGATATGATTGTATGAGAATTGAGGAAATTTTGATAGTTTTCTCAAATTATGAATCTTTTATGTTTATCAAAAAAATTATGACTTAAGAAATTCAAATTACATGTCAAAATAAAATCAATTTCAAATTAGATCAAATTGTTCAATTTGATTGCTTACTCACACCCAATTCAAATTTGGGTCATCAAGTCGCTCAATCAAACTTAATCAATTCGAACGCATTAGCAACTGTAAGCATGAGTGGTTAGCCCTAGCTATTGTGTCACTCATGCTCAAGAAGATTGGATACTTTTCATTTTTTGAGCGTGATCATATTACTCTGAATTTAAAACAAAAGTTTGAACAATACAAATTATCTCTTATTTAAATACGAAATTACTCAAACTTAGTTAAAATAAAGTACTTTTGTCAAGAATTACACTGAACCCTTTCAAGAACTAGTCTAAACATGTAGAAAAGTTTCTAATAGAATATAAGGTTAAAAATTGGATAGACGTAACTCCTACCATGAAGGAAGAGAGGCAAAAGATATCACAGATCATCTCTGTCTTCACCTAGAAACATCACTGATCCTGCAACCGAACTATGCCAAGTGGCATAGCAAGAATAATATCAATAAAATTACACGTACTGGTAGGATACAACTTAGAGCTATAATTTAGGATCTTGATCCTTCGATTACCACTCTTTTTACCAAGTAATATTACCTTTGACTCATAAGTTCTATCTCAAGTCACCCTACCTCTTTCAACTGCCAACTCCACAATCTAGGTCCTTTCCCCCCTCATAATTGATCATAACCTAACCCTTCTATCACATAGAGACCTTCTAAACCACTCATTCTACCAATTACAATTTCTCTACTATTTTCATTCCTGAGTCCAAGTCCACTACTAACTCTGTTAACCGATTTACTACTCTTCCTTAAGCTATCATGTCAATACCCTGACATAGACCAATTTAGTAAACCACATGTAAGATTCTTACTAAATTATGTTGACTTAATCTCCCTTATTAAATATGTCCCGGATCACCTAGAATGACAAAATTGTGCAAGCTAGCGCATAAGCAAAACTCTTAGTCAACAACCTTACTTAACAACCCCCTAGACATATCCATAAACATAACAATCAAATTAACATACCTTTAACAATCATTCATACCTAATTCATCATACCTTTCAAGTAACTCAGATTGCCAAAGAGCCCTAGACATCATCTACATTATTTAACATATAATTCGGTCTACTCAAGAACCATCATAGCATTTAAACACAGATTCCAATCATTTATGGATCAACATATAACAATCATATCGCAAAGAAGTAAATCTGGTTCACTCATGAAACTCATACACAAACAATTAACGTACTAAGCGTGGTACCTAAGTCAACTGTTAGTAATTTATATCGGTGTGATATCCGAGTGAATCATATAGATATTCCGTACCAAGCGTGGTATTCGAGCCAACCATTAGTATGTATCAGATGTAGTACCTGAGCCAATCATGGAAATATCCTGTACTAGCATGGTAGTTGAACCAATAACTATCACATATCACAATAAATAGCATTGCACTTGTACACCCAAGTAAAAGCATTCATTGCATGTGATTAAAAACAATTAACATTTCAATTCATACTCCTTCCATTTCCCTAACCGTACATTATGCATGCGATACTAACAAAGCAATTAACAAGCACATATAACATAAATTTAAAAACCATCACCTATCCAAGATGATGCTTTCCTAAACATTTTCTGCTCATAACTTGATTACTCACAATCACCTTTCCCAAGATAACACCCAACAATCATCATAAGGTCAACATTAACTAATCAAGTCCGTTATCAGCCTAATCCTTAACTAACTACGCCTTCAACCATCTAAACTTCGTGTCCAAATATCTATGCATGAAATTTCCTGGCAATCTACATGATATTATATAAGTAAAAATAGTTCTAATACTCAATTAAAGGTCTAAATTACTTGAACGCCAAATAATTATTGAAGAACTCGAAATACGAACTTCTAGCTTTGTGTGGGGGAGAACCTTGACGGACGTGCACTCGAATTTCATGGGTTTTAACTTCCTTGTGCTGAAATCCTTTCCTAGAGAGTTTGAGATAGAAAATGATTTGACATTTTATTTACCGGCAATTTGAGTAGAGTCCTTAATTGATTCTTTGACTTTGACCTGTTCAACAAGTATCCCAGCCTTAGGATATTCATAATTTTATATTATCTATCAAATGCAATATAACTTTGATCTCAGGATTAATAATAGAATATCCGTCTTGCTCCATGAGATAATTTTATCACATCTTCCGAATAGAATTAATTAGTTGAAAAATTATAATCTCAAGACTGTAATCTCAAAATAATTTAGTTCGTTTATTAAACTATCCCACCTTACAATTTATGAAACAATATGATCATTCAATAAAGAAAAAAGACATAAAGTCACCACTGAAGTTGTTCCGAATTTTCAAAAAGAGATCTTAACTTTACGGGTGTCCTATTACCCCACGAAACCATTTCTAACAATTATAAATACACCATTTTAACTCATTCTCAGAGCAGGTGTAATCTCACGTATTGGGGGCGCATGAATGAAAAAAAAAATCACCCCCAAACCAATCTAAAAATGCCACGTAGCAAGATTGTAAGCCTCCATTTTCTAAAAAAGTTTAAGAAACAGAGGATTTCTTGGTCAATGCCTTTCATGATGGTTGTTGAAGAACAATTTCATATTTACTTAAGAATTAAGAAGATTTTATATGATTTCTAAGTGAAAATCTTCGCTGTTATGTAATAGTGAAAACGAAGGATTTCACAAAAATCTCATAATCAAAATCTTCCATTTTTCACCTCTGCAAAAACTCCATTTTAGCTCATTCCATCTTCATCTTCTACAACAAAAATAAAATAAAATAGAACTACAGTGGTACGACGCTAAAAATACCCATCAATTGAAATTCCAAAATTATCTCAATGCCTTTGAATTCTTTCCTCAACAATGCAACAATTCATCAAGACCATTTTCACGAACAATTTATATCTATTAAACCCAAATTAGTTAATGCACCCATTAACATTGAAGTTTTTGAGTTTATACTCATAGCTTGCTTGTGCTTTTGGACTTGACCCAGAAGATTTTGAGAATCAAAATATGAGTGAGGAAGGATTTTACCCAATTCATTATTAAATCAGTAAGAAAAAATAAATTATATTATTTTATTTGAGGTGAAACACACGCACAAGCTATGAGATTACAAAAGCGGTAAAAAGGGTGTATTTATAGTTGTTGGAAATAGTTTCGTGGAGTAATAGGACACCCGCAAAGTTAAGGTATCTTTTTAAAAATTCAGGACAACTTCAATGGTGACTTTATGTCTTTTCTCTTCAATAAAACATTTCAAACTCTATATAACTCTGTTTGGAATATTATTATATATTTAATGCAAAAACAAAACAAAAATGGTTGCTTATGTTTGATAATATAGATCTAAAATATTCTCTCGAGTATATTTAAGAGCAGTTTCATGTTTGGAAAAAGTTAATAGTTAGCTTTTTGTCTCTGTATAATATTTAACAATTTTTAGTTATTGAATTTAACATGAATTGTGAACGGGAAAAAAGATTCATTTGAATATACAATTTTTGTATTTTTGCTATTTTAAAATCCTTTTTTTGATATTCATTGCAATTTTTCAAGTTGCAATATTTTGCTATTTTTGTAAAATTTTAGTGAATGATACGACTTTTTAAGTTAATATATTTGAGATTTAACAACAATTTTTAGTATTTTTGGTTAAATCTGTTTTCTTTAGCTCCAGTATATCAATATAGAGTTACTAAATATTTAATAAAACAATTTTTAATTTTAACAAATTTAACGGACCAAAATTGTTTACACTACTTAGAAATATATCTAAAGGACTATTTTAAAATTACTCAAAATATAAAGGACTTTTTAAAGATATTCATGTGAGACATAATATTAGAGTTAATTTTCTAAATGGTCAGCGTTTAGTGAATTGCCTTCAAGTATCATTTTTATTTTATTTAGGATCAAAATATCACCCATGTATTACTATTTTCCTTCAAATATATTTAATACTTCAAAAGTCTCCTTCTCTCCTAATTGACATATCATATCATTAAAGCCTCAGTTTTTGTAATAATAGACTCATTTAATCAAAATTATAGTTTTATTCTTTATTTTAAAAGTCTCCTTCTATTCTAATCGATATGTCATATCATGAAACCATCATTTTAAAAAACAATATATTTATTTAACTCATCAAACTTGTATCTCTAAATAATAATATAAATTATGTGAGAATTTATGAAGATTATTAAAAAAAGTTTAACTTTCTTCAATTTTTTCTACCAAAGAAAATTCAATGAAAAAAAATAATCTTTGTATGCAATTATTACCTGAGAATTTTTGAAATCCCTAAGTAAATTATTTGAAAATCTTTAGCAATTTTTTTTTNCATCAAACTTGTATCTCTAAATAATAATATAAATTATGTGAGAATTTATGAAGATTATTAAAAAAAGTTTAACTTTCTTCAATTTTTTCTACCAAAGAAAATTCAATGAAAAAAAATAATCTTTGTATGCAATTATTACCTGAGAATTTTTGAAATCCCTAAGTAAATCATTTGAAAATCTTTAGCAATTTTTTTTTATATATAAAAATGTTCAAATAAATTTGTAAGGTTGACATAGAGAAAAGTTGTTAAAAAAGAGAAAATTATAATTTAAATTCAATTTTTATTTTTGTTCTTTTATGGCTATTATATTATATTATATTTTATATTATCATACAATTAAACACTAATATATATTTTCATCTCATCCCAAATACACGAATCACAAGTAATAATTAATTGAATGTTTATTTTAATTCAAAAATACACACATTATAGGAGAATAATATGCACTTTAATAAAGATCAAAATTTTATTATCTAATATAAATATTATTTACTTTCTATTTTCTTTTCAATTTTTTTTTTGTATGAATTTCAAAGTACACAATTAATTCCTTTTTAATAGTTAATTTTAATATTATTGATCCATTATCTAATATATGACTAATTAATATAAGTTGATTTATGAGTGATTTGTATATCAATATTTTTCTGAACATGTGTTTATAAGTCTTAAAAATTGATGGCATTATAGTAAATTTTAAAAAGCTATTTTTCATAGCACAAAAAAGTTTAAAAAATAATTATAAAAAAGATCCTTAAGTATGAAATTTTCTTCTTAATATATATATATATATATTGGATTTTGACATGTCAACTAGAAAAGGATGATGCTTTTGAAATGTTAAGTATATTCGAAGAAAAATAATGATAATTGAGTGATATTTTTATCCTAAAATATACAAAAGTGATATTTAGAGACAATTCCCTTTAACTTGAATGATCATTTTGGAAATTGACACCATAATATCATAACATCTTCAATTTGTAGGCTCTTTATAGGAGGACTTTTCTAGCTTAGTTGTCTGCAGTGGCGGAGCCAGAAATTTCATCAAGGGTGTTCAATTTTTTTTTTAATAAGTGAGTTGAATGTTATTTATTTAACCTAGTGATTCTACCATGAACGATGTAAACATTTGTCAGTATCAAATATAAACAATCGAGTTTTTCTTCTTCTTTTTGATGCATTGACTTTATATGATAAAAATATATGATTATTGTTTTTAAAGTGAAATATTGATAGAACAAATGCATCTAGCTTTACGAATTATAAATCACACCAGTAGAAAATTTTTTCTTAAAAAAAAGAAGAAGATAAAATGCATGTATTGATTTTAGCTTTGGGTTTAAAGTTGTTAACATATATAAACACAATTTTTTTAATGTAAAATGTTGCCTTTTTTGTTTTCACCATTCGAAAGTACATTATATCCTAGATAAAAATTAGAAATACATGGTTTTTAATATTCAAAATTAAAATAATTTATTCATATATGTTACTCTATATTATTAAAATTTTAATTTTAATATTAATAATTAAGAAACTTGAGGAACATGATAATGGTGTGTGAGGTTGTGTTCTATATCAAAATAAAATTAAAACGGTTGTGTGCTCCGTGTGATTCGAACCTGCGCACAAAGGGTGGAAATGAACAAGCTTTACCACTGTGCCACGGAAGAGTTTATGTTAAGGTTGTTCAACATTAATTATTTATCCCTTAAATACAGAATTTGACCTCTCTATATCGTTTAATTTTCCGGCGAAGGGTGGTCAATTGACCACCCTTCGATGGCTGTAGCTCCGCCCCTGGATGTCTGTATTTTATTTATGTGAACACATTATAAAATTTACAAATATGGTTGGGTTGTGATTCAACTTTGTCTGTTCTTTCTCCCTATTATAGTAAAAGTCACCTTTTGAAATAAAAATCCTTCAAAACATGATTGTTTTCCAAGTTTTCAATTTTTCCTTTTTAAGAATGTGCTTGGAAGGCACAATAATGGTTGAAAATTTTCTGAAATGTTTGTTGCTTGGAACTTATGCTTTCCTAATTTTGGGAAAAGTTAACTTACCTAAAACTATTCTATTTTTTTGGTGTTATATTAAATTAAATTATTTAATCTTATAAGAACACATATTTTGCTTGTTTGAATATAGATGTCATAGTTTAATTAGACATTAAATTTAAGAAAATAAGAGAATTTTTTTTTAAAAAAACTATAGTTTAAAGATAAATATATATATTGAATATTTTAAAATGTTTTTAAAATCATATGTTGTTTAATAAGTCAAGCAGAATATTAAAATAAGAGAGTTATCAAACTTTAAAAAATTTACATAAATGTGCCATAAAACTTTAAATAATTACATGTTCATACCCTAATCTAAAGCAATTCAAGAAATACCCATTCTCTCAAGAAAATTTGCAGCTCATACCCCTCATTCATTAAGGCTGATAATTTTCACTTAACTAATACTAAATTAGTATTATATATTGTATTGGTATCATTGAGGTTGATAATTTCGCTTAACTGATACCAATACAATATATATGTGTGTATATATATACGATTTAGTATCAATTATGCAAAATTATCAGCCTTAATAATACCAATACAACATATGATATTGATTTAGTATCAGATAAATGAAATTAGTTGGGGGTATATAGTGTAATTATTTAGTGGGCGTACGAATGTAAATGAGTATATGCTTGTAATTATTTTGCTTGTATGAGGTATTTGCTTAGTTCCCCCAAAAAAGAAATATCTTGTTACTTTTATTTTTAGTCCGTTAAAAAAGAAAGAATGCATATTTCTTAATTTGACAACTCTTTAGTTTCAATATTCCATTTAAATATTTAAAATCACAAGATGAAAAGATATTTAATGAGTATATCTTTAATTTGAGAATATAACCTGTTTGACCGAGTTTATTTTCCCCAAAAGTATTTATATTAAAGACTGAAGTGTTTGATCAAGCTTTTAGGAGAAAATAAGTGTTTTTGGAGAGTACCAAAAGTTGTCTTTTAAAAGCTAATTTTTTTTTTTTTCATGAAATACACTCAAGGCTGGGCACCGGACCGGAATGGGACCACCGGACCGGAACGAACCGGTACCGGACCGGAACGGGACGGTTTGACCGGGTTGTTGATCGGTACTGGGATGAACCGGACTGGAACTACCGGGATGGAGGCTCAGTTCCGTCCCGTCCCACTATATACCGGGATAGAACCGGGACGGACCGGAACGGAACGGGATGGGATAAACGGGACGGCACATATAGCTATTTCAAAAAATAATTATTTTTTTTGAGTTATTTTGAACTACGAAAATACGAATGTTTTTTTTATTTTTCTAAGTTATATTAGTTTATAGTATTTAAGTTTTAAAATTTATAATAATTTTACTTAAGTTTATTTTAAAGATATTTTTTTTAATTTTTACGTATATAAGTTTGTAAGTTAAGTTTAATAAAGTTTTTTTTTTTAGTTTTTGAGCTTATGTAGTTATGTTATAAGTTTTAAAGATTTGAATCTNTTTAATGAGTATATCTTTAATTTGAGAATATAACCTGTTTGACCGAGTTTATTTCCCCAAAAGTATTTATATCAAAGACTGAGGTGTTTGACCAAGCTTTTAGGAGAAAATAAGTGTTTTGGAGAGTAACAAAAGTTATCTTTTAAAAGCTAAAAAAAGTTAATTTTTCATGAAATACACTTAAAAACAGTTTCAGAAAGGTTAATCAAACATTAATTATTACCCAATTTTTATTTTTTATTTTTAAAATTGTTGGTCAAATCTTCTCATTTAAAGTACTTTTCAAATTAATTATTTTTGGTGAAGAAGTGATGGGTGTTTGGTCAACTAGTTGAAAATAGCAAGATATGATGGGTTTGATTAGTCAAAATTAGTGATGACAAAATTAATTACTTGACATAGTGGCTATGCCCCACATATGTCTAAGGCAACCATAGCTATGTGACAACATTTTCAATAGACATTCTTGACTGAAGACCAAAAGGGGGCTGCCCCCTTCCCTCTCTTCCCTCCTAAACACAAACCAAAATGTCAATGACTTCACTTTCTTTATTATGGGGATTTGCTTTGGTAAACCTGTTAAGCTTCTGTTCTACCCTTTCTTGATTATTTTTATTTTTCAACAAGAATTTTGATTTTTCTTTGTTTAATATGGGGATTTGCTTTGGTAAACCTGTTAAGCTTGCTCATGCCTCTTCTAGTTTGATGTCTGGTATGAATTCCCACATTCTCTTTTCACTTTTTTATGTGCTTTTGTTTCCAAGATTCTATTTATGTCATGTTTAGCTTGATTTTACACTTGTTTAAGAATATGTATGACCTATAGGTTACGGGTTCGACAACCAACTAATGTTTGTTTTAGGGTAGACTGTCTGTGTCACGCCAACACATGATGCCTTGTTCACCGAGCAGCATTGAGTTAAAGTTCTCATTTTGACTAGTCTTAAAGTTTTATTTGAGTGAAAGAATATTGCTCAACTGCCCAATTTGATGTATGGTGATTTTAGTGTTCTTATAGGATTCCATCTACGAGGAACAGGTATAGCAGGTAACTTTGTCCATCAAAACTAGGACAGATGAGAAGAATCACCTGTCGTTTTTTGTTTCTGTTGGGATTTGAATGTGAGACCTGAGGGTTCTTAACCACTCTAGACCACACCCTTTGATGCAATTCCATCATCTTTTAGAAGTCTGAATTTTTTAGTTGGCTTAAAAGAAAATTACCAATGTGGTTCCTTCTTTAAAACTGTGTTATCCAATCATTTGAATTATTTTTTTTCAAAAAGTACACACCAATTGAACATCCTGTTAAGATATCTGAGGAATAATGTCAACCAAATATAGGGGAAAGGATTAATCATGAAACAAGATACACAAATATAGAACTTGAGGTTGTGAAGAGGGGGGGGGGGGGGGGTGGAATCTGTTCTTGGTTAGTTTGTTGTTGTTGAAGTAGACTCGTTGTCTGTCGTAAATTATTCTCACGAATTTACTTATTGCATCTCTTTGAGAGCAATTACTTCTTCCGTTTCAATTTGTTTGTCTTACTTTCCTTTTTAGTATATTTCAGAAAGAATGCCTCTTTCCTTTTTTGACAATTCTTTAATTACAGCTGTCAACATGACATGTTTAAGGTCACAAGATTAAAAGACATTTTGGTAGATTTTGCATGTCTTTAGTTTAAAAGCACAAGATTCAAAAGTCTTGTTTACTTTCTTTAACTCTATGTTAAGCCAAACCAGACTAACAATTTGAAACGGAGAGAGTAAATGTTATGGCAAAGGAATTACTTAAGTAACGTAGTTCCTTTACACTCTTCAAAGTCATCTTGCTCTTTGGTGTTTTACAATTGCTTCTCCTGAATCATACTGACCCTTGTTTAGCTGCTCATTTTCAACTAACCTGGTCTATCAAATAGAAGCACTGGCATGCTAAGTTGCGCTAACTCTTCACTTTCTTGCTGCATCCGTGTCGGTTTCTCCAAAAATGCACTATTTTTGGAGAATCCGACACGCACCCGTTGACATTTTTGAAGAGTCTGAGCAACATAGCTGGCATGTATAAGATTCATAACATTGTGTGAAAGCATATATGTCTTATGCCATGACTTGTTCGTCTTTTGTATTGAATATTACTTAGTTTTTCATATTTTGCAATATGAGTTCTGTTTCCTATCTGCTTACTTATTTGCACTTGCTATTTCAGATTCTAGAACAGGCCCTAGCAGTGAGAGAAAGGAGTCGAGCCATTCTTGTAGCCAGACACTTCAGGGAAGTTCAGGAAATGCTCTCAAGTCTTGTAAAGGTGATCTATCAGCCACTTGCAATCTCAAGTCCTTTACCTTCAATGACCTCAAAAATGCGACTAGGAATTTTCGAACTGATAGTCTTCTCGGTGAGGGAGGATTTGGATATGTCTTCAAAGGATGGCTAGATGAAAATACACTTGCTCCCTGCAAATCAGGAACTGGGATGGTAGTGGCTGTCAAGAAACTTAAGTCAGAAAGCTGCCAGGGCCACAGAGAATGGCTTGTATGCTCATCATAATCCTTCGGAAAATGTCAAATATATCTTTACTTGTTCTAAGTAATAACTTTGTGTCCCTCATCAAACCTGCAGGCAGAGGTTAACTACTTAGGGCAGCTTCACCACAAAAATCTTGTGACGTTGATTGGATATTGTATAGAATCTGATAACCGGCTTCTAGTATACGAGTTTATGACCAAAGGAAGCTTGGAAAATCATCTATTCAGAAGTGAGTCAATCTCTTCATTTGCAGAATTCCTATAATTCTTCATTGTTCCTGTCAGATTTGGTACACTTTATTAGTGTAGTGGTGCAGGACATTTTTCTCAAGCATCGATAAGCTAATATTCCAAAATTGTGGTATTAGCTTTCAGTAAGATAATCGTTGATGCAAATTGAATGATCTTTTGTTTGAGCTTCTGAAGGAAGCTGTTCATTTCACCAAATGTTTGTACAAACAAAGTTTACTCAATCTAGTGCTGGAGTTAAAAATCTATTTCTAAGCATTTCTGCTCGTTGATTATAATTCTATTGTTTCTTGTGGAAAATAGTATGTTGCATTTGAAATTAGTGCATAATATGTTTTTTTTCAGAAAGTTGCTGATCAAGACTAATGATGTTTCAATTGTTGTGCAGAAGGAGTTCAGCTTATGACTTGGGGTAAACGGATGCGTATTGCAGTTGATGTTGCACGAGGGTTATCCTTTTTACATAGTCTGGATGCTAATGTGATCTACCGGGACCTCAAAGCTTCCAACATTCTACTTGATTCGGTACGATCTCTAAGTCTGAGATATTGATTAGCATAAACAAACTGTTGCTCTCAATCATACAACCAGTGTTAAGGTCACAAATAAACCTTTTCATTGAACTTCTGCAGGAGTTTAATGCAAAACTATCAGACTTTGGCCTTGCACGAGATGGTCCTGATGGAGATAGAACTCATGTTTCAACCAGGGTAATAGGAACTCGGGGTTATGCTGCACCAGAATATGTCGCAACAGGTATATTCCAATCCGTCTGTCAACTATTCGCCTTGTGATTACCATGCTTCGGACTTTTAGCCATGCTGAACACAGTCTGGAACTTGTATATCTTATCTCAAATCAACCCTCAATCATTCGTAACAGGTCATTTGACTCCGAAGAACGATGTTTATAGTTTCGGTGTTGTTCTATTGGAGTTACTATCGGGAAAACGAGCTACAGGTGAGGAGAATCCAGGGGGCGCGGAGGAAACGTTGGTAGAATGGGCAAGACCTTTCCTAAGCGACAGCAGACGAGTACTGAGAATCATGGATACAAGGTTGGGAGGGCAGTACTCCAAGAAAGGTGCACAAGCTGCAGCGGCCCTCGCCTTACGATGCCTCCATGTAGATCCAAAACTTAGACCAACAATGGATGAGGTGTTAGCCACATTAGAGCTTTTGCCAACACCAAAGGACAGTTCTAGGACTTCACCACCACAAGCAAATTATAATGCACCAAATGACAAGATATGTCATCCTCAAAAGAGATATGTGACACATTCAAGATAAAATGTAACAAACACATTCTACCATATTATAAGGAAGATATATATATGTTGTCTCTTTCTTTTTTATTTGTTTGTTGTTTCCCTCCCTTCTTATTTTAGTGGTGGGGATAGAGAGGAGGAAGTACTATAGTGCTTGAGTGTAATATATTCAATGTACATATGTTAAATGTATAGCTAAAAATTACTAGTATTCCATGTCTTGGTACTGGCCTCTCTGCCTCACAAGGGTAGAGAGAATGATATGCTTATATCTTACTTTCTTCTAACCCTACTTTATCTCTTTGCCTCACAAAGGTAGGGGGAACGATCTATCTATATCTTTCTTTCTTCGGACCCTACCTCATAAAGGTTTGGCATGCAGGAAAATATTTTTCAATTTTATCATGTTTCGTTGATTAAAACTTTTGCAAAACGGTTTGATGAACCCTTATACTTGTATGAGTTTGTATTTTGAACTCTCTTACTTTATACTTTGTCAACTAAACCCTTAAACTTATTAAAACACAATATTTGAAACTCCTCTGACCATTGATTGTTCTATGTGGCATAAATATTGTTGAGTTGGAAAAATGTGTAAATGTACTCATTTTCAAACTCGTCACTACACTATTTTTTATTTAAAAATATATTTTTTTTTGGAAAACAATATATTCTTAATTAAAGAAAAAATATTTCTTCATTAACCCCTTCCCACCCCCACTCCAATTTCTCTTCTTCTCCACCACTCTTCCCACCCATAACCCTAAACTTTCCTCTCTTCTTCTTCAACAAAATTGCCCACCACATCCATTATTTTTTTTTCTTCAAAATCACCCGTCATAAACTTTTTTTTTTCTTCTTCTTCAATCCACTCTCCTTTTTGCAACAAATCAAACCTTGCACCTAATTTCTTTTTTCAACCCCATTTATCTAAAATTTTAATGTTTTTTATTTTAAAAGTTGAAATCATTACTTGTGTTCATTTTAAAGAGAAGATATGATATGAATTAACCTAAAGAGTGATGGTGGGTATTGAAAAAGTTGAAAACTCCATTGATAAGTTTGAGAAAACTTGAAGAACATCAAATGAATCTTATGAATTTGTAAAATTAATTCAAATTTGTGATTGTGGCTAGTAGGTTTTGTGTGTATGAACTTCTAGTTGAAATTTCAAGTCAAATAAAGAAAAAAATCATCTATTTGACATAAATTTGGATTGTGAGCATATATGGAGGTCGAAGAACATGGCTGTTAGAAAATTTCCAAAAGTTAAATATTTGTTTTTTTTTTAATTTTCTTAATATTTAATTTCTTAGGTGTCATTGAAAAATGCATGAAATTACACATGTAAGAGGTTGGATTACACACACAGTGATTTGATGAGAATAGAGTTTAAAATATTGTGTTTTAATGAGTTTAAAGGTTTAGTTGATAAAATGTTAAATAGGAGGGTTCAGAATACAAACGCATACAAGTATAAGGGTCCATCAGACCAATTCGCTAAAACTTTTGATAACTTTTTGTTTAGAAAAATAAGTTCCTTAAAAATGAGAAAAATAATCTTCATTGCCGAAGCAGGAAAAAGAAAAACAAGTTCCACAAAAATGGCACTCCACTTTGATTGTGTCCTCCGACCCTCGAAAACACCTCATCTTCCGTGCACCA
Organism: Solanum stenotomum; assembly: GCF_019186545.1. Classification (NCBI taxonomy): domain Eukaryota; kingdom Viridiplantae; phylum Streptophyta; class Magnoliopsida; order Solanales; family Solanaceae; genus Solanum; species Solanum stenotomum. The sequence continues at coordinate 10,690,628 of NC_064292.1, read as the reverse complement.
CCACACACCCCTACCTCTACCTTATCTCCATCTCTCATAGTAGTTATCTAAATTATATATCAATACTTTTTGAATAATACGTTTTACTTACATAGAACCCAAGAAACCATGTGAAAACCTCACTTATTATTTTAAAATATATTTTCCATCAAAACTTTTTTCCCCTTCACATCAAACGTAGTACTTATCATTTTTATTGTTATTTTGTATAATATGCCTAAGACGAATTTAAACTAATAACATAATCAGTGAAGATTTATCTAATCAACGTTAGCTTGTTTGAAATTGACGCAAAAGAGTGTATGTGGGGTAGGGATGGCAATGAGGCGGGTGCGGGGCGGATAGAAGCTTAACCCGCAAAATTTCAACCGGCCCCGCCTCGCTTAATATTTTTTTCTTTTCTTAACTTGCCCCGCCCTGCCCACAAAGACCAGCCCCACCTGCCCCACTTATGTTATATATTTATTTTTCTTTTCTTTATTATGTTATTTGCTAAAACAGTACACAAATTTAACATTTTATTTAATTTTTAAACAGTAAAGATCTGATTTGATTATTTTCTCAGTTGTTGTTATGTTAAAACACACCAATTAAACAGTTTCTACTTTCTACACCTCCAGGTGGCTTTGTCTCATAAATAAATTCAATTTTGTTTATAAATAATTTCAATTGAATTTCCTCAACTAAAACCCATTACAAAATTTGATTATAAAATGATACTTTTTTTAAAACCTTTGAGAAAGAGTGAAAGACGGTAACAAACTAACAGTTAAAGAGCTTCAACTCTTACAATCTGAGATGAAAGTAGAGAGAGTCAAGAGATTAAATTAGAAAAATGAGAGAAAAATATTTCAACCCGCCACCCGTCCCACCCCGCTTAATTTCTTAAAAAAATTATTTCAACCCGCCCCGCATAAGGCTAAACCCGCCCTGTCCCACATAGACTTACACCCACCCCGCCCCACCCCACCATCCCTAATGTGGGGGTGGAGTGGTGGCTATTGATAATAGGCATTAGAATCAAACGTTGACCGGGGCCAAGAGCAATTGAACCGGGACATTTCTAGTTCCTTCATTTGATTGGTGTTGTCCAATTTTGACAAAAGTTTATCCAACATTGTTTGGTACGTGAGATAAGAATAATAATTTTTTAAATAAAATTTAAAATTAACTTTATTACTCGTTTGATTTGAGACATTAACTAATTTCAAATTATTTAAGGTGAAATAAAACAATCTTAAAAAATATCTTAACTTATAAAATATTCTTACTTATCTTATTCCGCGTACAATAAAAAGTTGAGAATTTTGGAAGTCAGCTTGGTTTGAAAACTGCTTTGGAGGTTCATAAAGTTTTGAAAACACAGAAAGTGGGCTCCCTCATGGTTTACATTTCTATCAACAATTTTTATTTTAAATTTATCTCACACCAATATTATTAGGGAAAATTAGCAATTAAGTCATAATACCTAACATAATTAGTTAAAATAACAACACTTTAAAATATTTATTTAAAATGGCAGAATGACAATATTTTTATAAAATAATATGTATTCAGATTTTAGTATTTAAAATTAATTTTATTTATGGAAAGAGTTCTATATTGGGCCAAATTATATACCAATAACCGTTTAAAAAGAATTTTTTTTAAACCAATACCCATTAACCTTCTTCTTCACCATTCACGTTTCTTCCCCACCTTTCACGTTTCTTTCCCTCCTTCCATGTTTCAAGATTATCTTTCTTCAAGGTGCTCAATTATTGTTTATCAAGAAATTTTCTCTATTGTTAAACGACATCTCTTTATTAATTCAAGCAGATTTCTCGATTTGCAAGGTAATTTCCATTATCTATTTTGATTTATTTTGATTTGATGTTTAAATCACCGATTCTATATATTACGAATTTACAATCGAATTTTCCAATTTTTATGTGATTTTGTTTAGATATTCATCAAATAGTTATGATATTCTACATATTACAGAGTTATTGCTCTGTGTATTTGTGGCTACTTGCTGCTAGTGACCCGTGAATATTTTACATGAGTTGACAAAGAACTTGAGGCATAAGTTCTTATAATATATATTTCAAACGTAGCTTTGGGCTTCCAAAAATAGTCTATATGGACCTAATATATTAGTTGGGTTGTAACAATTTTTTGGATGAATTGTACATTTCATCAAACATGTTGAGATATAAGAGTGGAAATTACGGCAAGAGAATACAACATGACTCACAAAAAGTTTTACTTTATTCGGGAAAAAAGAGTTTGAATTACAACTTGTGTTATGGAGAATATAGCTGAAAAAAATAGTTTAAATTAAGTAGTTTGTTGGGTTGACTGTATTCATTCTATCTATATATCAAAAAGCTTCACATTTTTTGTTTTTACATTGTATTTCAATCTCAATTAATATACCAACATGTTTGTATTTCCTTCTTAATTTGTATTCATTCTAACTGTATGGTCACAATTTTGTATTTTATTTGGATATTCTTTCTGTATTTCAATCTCAATTTATATGTGAACAAGTTTCTATTTCTCTTTTGTTTTGTATTCAACCTAATTGTATACCAACAAGTTTTGTATTTTATGTGCCTACTTTACCTTTCAAAGTCACTTTGTAATTCAAATGAAGAGAGTATTTCTTTTGTATTCACAACTTTATTTCCAATCTCACTTTGTATTTTTATCTCACTTTTGTATTCATATATTGTTGTATTCAACATATAGTTCATGATCGATTAGTTTGTATTTTACCTTTCAAAGTCACTTTGTATTTCAAATGAAGAAAGTATTTCTTTTGTATTCATAACTTTATATTCAATCTCACTTTGTATTTATAACTTTGTATTTTCATCTCACTTTTGTATTCATATATTGTTGTATTCAACATATAGTTCATGATCGATTAGTTACATTAACTTAATGGGATACAAATTATTGTATGCATTCAAACAGAAAAAAATAGCTACTAAACTAAAAAATAATAATTTCATTTGTTATACATCATAATTTGGATACAAAATGTCCGAAAAGAACTATAAATCCCAATACATACAAAGATTTCACCGATTCAATAAAAAAAATACTCTTGTACTCGACATATACGAATATACTTGATTATTTTTCGATTGTTCACTGGATGTGACAAATTTATAGTCGTCAATTTTGAAAAATTTGATTTTAAAAATATGCCATATTCGACTTGAAGAAGCTTTGAAAGTTATCAGATGAATGATTCGGAAGACAAACTAAATTATTTTAATTTATTTTTTTGATCTTCTTAAGAAGAAAGCAAAAAAAATGCTCGACAAAAAGATGACTATTTATGCTCTTTTCAAAACGTAACTAATTTGTATTTAAAATCTTTTTAACCNATTAACTAATTTCAAATTATTTAAGGTGAAATAAAATAATCTTAAAAAATATCTTAACTTATAAAATATTCTTACTTATCTTATTTCGGGTACAATAATAAGTTGAGGATTTTGGAAGACAACTTGGTTTGAAAACTGCTTTGGCGGTTCATAAAGTTTTGAAAACACAGAAAGTGGGCTCCCTCTTGGTTTACATTAATATAATTTTCTATCAACAATTTTTATTTTAAATTTATCTTACACCAATATTATTATACCTTATGTAGATTTATGTGATTTCATATATTTATAAGTTTTTAAGTTGAAATGGTGAGGTGAAAATTTGCCTACAAATCTTGCCAGAGTGGTCAATTTTATGGAAAAATTAAATAATTAGACATTATTATTATATCTACTGATGTCGTTCATAGTTTTTAATAATTATATATTATTTATTATTTATTATTTAATAATTATGTACAAAGTTAGAGTTAGATACATTGAGACATATCATTTCTTAAAATTAATCTAAATTAAAGCTCTAACCCACTTAATTATCTTCATAATTTACTCCATTTCAAATCAGTCCACTCATTCCGATCCGTTTCAATCAAAGTTCATTGATTTTGATTTTTCTTAATTTACTATTGCTAATGATTTTTCAACCAAGAGTATTGTTGATAGAGGTACAACACACTCCACTATTGGGTGAAATAGGAATCTTTTCTTTCCAATTTTGTGATGAAAAACTTTACTTATCTCTTGAAGCTGAAGTCGTGGATTCAACAAAATTTTTCAAGTCTATTTTTGATAGATTCATGGTGGTGTGAATCATTCACCGGAGACGGTGGTTTCATGGTGGTGAGGAGACGAGCAACGAGGTAGCCTTGGTCTCTAGCCATAGAGTAGAGAGAGGCGAATGAGAGATGAGGAGAGACGGTGGACAAAATATGTATTGTTTAGGTATACATGTATCTGACAAAATATACACATGTATCTAATTAAGAATTCATGAATCCGATAAAGTGTACATTATTCTGAGTTAAGATTATATATATATGTATATGGGTCACCTTCATTCAGACATGGCAATTATTAAAATTAAAATTAGTATATAAGTGGCAATTATTTTAACTGTAAATGAGACAAGGAAAAGGATAATTTCCTCCTTAGTGGATGTTTTTTTCTTGAGGGAGCTGAAAAGTTGTATACATTTCTCAAAAGTGTATACCAGTTATACAAACTGCAAATCAAATAGGAACAAAAGTCCTACTCCATGATGAAATGAAACAGTTGGCCATTAGCTCATGGGAGAAAAAAGTCCCACTACAAAGAACAGACCAAATAACAAAAAAGGGAAAGAAAGAAGTTGCAAAGTTTTTTTACACAGATTGTAGCACCAGCAAAAGCTTATGCAATTGCAGTTCATGGTAGTAATACTACCTATCTTGCATGTCCTCTTCAGTTTTCCACACTACATCCTCTAGACTAGTCGAAAGATTCTTGTAAAACTGCATCAAGGATGTACAACAGGATTGATTGTTAGCTCGAAGAGGTCACAAAAACTAATAGGATCTAAAAATTAATGAGGTATTAATGCATTTCCGGTATACAAAACAAAGCAAAAACCTATGCCTTTTGGAATTTATGAAGTAGAAAATAAGTAAGCAGATAGTAATGACACAAGCATGATCTTTATTTAGCTAACTAAACATCCATTAGTTCTTCCATCCCCTCACACAAGCATGATTTTCTTTTATCTGGTGAGTTGTCTCTCCAATATGAGGCACACAGGTTTTAATTCCTATTACAGACACAGAAAAGTCATGTTGTCCGTTATGACATAGAGGTTACCAGCTGATATCAGGAAACAAACGCCGAGGAAGACTACAAAATGTATCACCATTCCAAGGCTCTAAAGTGGACCCTGTAAGTAAAATCAAACCATCTATGTTTTGAGGGACAGAGTAGTAATGTTGTGGTCATTTCCAAGGAGTGACTTGAACTTCTCTCCCTAATCTTAAAACATGCATACGTACAACCTCTTAATTCTTTGTTGCTATCTTGTGGCAAACATTAACTTCAAGATTATGTTGCTCATTCACGAGCAATTAGCTTGTGGATTGTGCAAGGCTTTTGCCTATCAAAACCTACTAATAGTGATTTAGATAACTTTTTCAGCAGTTAGCTGAATATGGTACCTTGTGGAATTCCAAAGTATCTCCTTTTGCCTTCCGCACTTCAACCATATGAAGAGAAGGGGCAACTTGAAATACCTACATTCAAGACCAAACAGTGTTCAGCCTATGATGATAAGAGATTCAAATTCCAAAGTACTTATGGCAATCCTCAACACAGAATACGGTAATAGTAAAATAAGATAATTGTAGATGACTAACTATGCACATTGAACATACCTCAGTGGCAACATTAAGGTTCCCTTTTCTTCCAGCTTTGACATTTTCAAGTCTCATCTGAAGTAAAAGAGTAGAATGCCAATTAATTTACTTTATTAGGAATCTACATGTCAATTGAAATGCATACTTGAATTACATCACCACCTTGTAGTTCTTTTTGTGAACATCAAAACCGAGGGGCTTTGCAGCTTCTTCAATCTTACTGATAATTTCATTGGCCGAGCATTTAGATGTGAACCTTGTTTCTCTCTTAAATCCCTGTGAATGTTGGAATCAAAACATCTGTCAATGAAGTAAGATTATAGCAATACACAAATCATCAATGTTTCCGACAAGGTGGAATACCAATTTATATTGATTTGAATTGTTGGAGGGAAAAATGGTCATTCGGGAAAAGAGACCAAATTTTTTGAGTAGAGTAACAAAGAAAGGTCAGTTTTATTCAGACAGGGAGTAAAATGAACTTAGGAATTCATTTTTCTGTAATTAGTCCTTTTACAGTTTTTCGTTTTTTAATTGGTGTATTTGCATCCTCACTCATAATTCTGAATAATAATTTACAAGCCTTCTGCAAAATGGATAACGGAATTCAACACACAGGAGAAAGAGATGGAAGTTAGTTTGTGTATGCATGCAATATTGCCGCAGCGTTTTGAAGCATCTAGCAGTTATTTAACAGCTAAACTTGATGAATTTAGCAGGTTAGCTCAACTCAGGGCATTCAGGCTCATGTCTGCTAGAAGACATCTATTATTTTATGTAAATGCAAAGAAACTAGTCTTACTACACATCATAGATTCTTTACTTCTTTCCCATTGTTAAGTTTTGGGGATTGATATTAGAGTTGGCTGTAGAGGGTTTGGGAATGAACAAAGAATTATCCAATGATTACCAAGTGAGCATTAAGTTTTTTGACATTCACATGAACTTCATTAAAGCATGTCCTACTGAGAAGTATAATTATACATAATTCAAGGCACAAACACCATGCCAAATCAAACAGAAGTTCCAAAACATGCAACAAAAGTAACAGATAAAAATGGAAGTTCATAGTCGGTAACCTGTTCATCGAAGAGATTCCCAAGGTTGAGTCCTTTTGACATTGAAATCAACTCAAATGCATTCATGGGAGTTGGCTGCTCTTCCTTTTTCTCTGTTACATGATGTTCCTGTTGTTGTGTCAAGGAAAAGAGAACCAAATGAGGATGACTTTATACAACAATTCTTTTCTCTGAATTCAATGCAAAACTTGTTCAACATTTCAGTGCGCTCACTTCAGAATCCTTGAAGACAGCTTCAACATCATCCAGGTTGGCATCCCCTTTCTCATTAAAAATGGGAGATTTATAATCTTTCTTGAACCACTCGTCCTCCAGAATTTCTGGGATGGTGATACGCTGCATAGTAAACACGTGCAATAATAAAATAAGAGAAAAGATGTCTATTTAGTTGCAAGCTAAAATGACACAATTGTATTCAGAAATCCAGTATGCTTACTGTCATAGGGTTCGGATCCAAGATGCGAGTAATTAACTTCATAGCACCAAAAGACATCCAAGGAGGACATGTAAATTCAGCAGCAGAGATCTGCAAAGACCGTGATGACATCATGAAACTAATAGGAAAAACAAAAGCAGATTGATTCTATAATGAATTTGGAAGAATGCTCACTTTTTTATACAGGTTCATAAGATTGGAGTCATCAAAAGGCAAGTAACCTGCAAGCAATACAAAGAGTATGACTCCGCACGACCACAGATCCGCGGTTGTACCATCATATCCATGATCATTGAGTACCTAAGAGAAATGAATCTCATTTTTTAAAACCAAGAGAAAAATAAGATAAAAAGAGTGCACATGACAGGGAGACCTTATTTTTTCTCTGTGAGAAATGAACAAAAAGAAGAAGTTGTTGAAACGAATTTCATCATACCTCAGGAGCAACATAGTTGGGAGTTCCACATGTGGTGTGGAGTAAGCCATCATCCTGGAAAATTGCACTAGAGTAAGAAATATATCTGATTGCGAAAAGAATGTTAACTATCACCTAAGTGAAAGAAATATATTGCAGGACTACTGCTGCTTGAAACTAGCATGAGTTCTCTAGCTAAAACGGAAAAAGGAAGTCATTGTCAAATAATTTTCAGATCAGTTTAAAGCAAATAACTAATCAGCAGTCAATCACAAATTTAATGACATTGTCCCAAGCCCCACGCATAGTTGCTTCCACAAAGTTTACCAAACTGAAAAACAGTATATTCAGTTGAATCTGAATATTCTAATAATAAGATTGAATCAATTCCAAATGATGTTTAAACTGGTTTACAAAAGGAAGAAGCACAAATGGATTTCAGTAAAAATTATACTGGCTTGTTTCTAAAGTGACAATTATCCGATTTGTGTATTTAAAAACTCCCCCACTAGTTTGTCTCTGATATGGGGATTTCCATGGAGATCTGTAGTTTCAGCGGGGGGGTTATCACTACCACATTTCTCAAACAAGAAAATGTACTCAAGGCAATCAGTAAAGGATGTTAAGACTTAAGACATTAGACATTGATACACAATCTACTAGTAGGTTACACAATTGAAGATTCACTGCATTAATTTTGACAGCAACAAAGCAAAAGTCATATCAAACATTGGAGACATATGTAAAGAGTTTGAGAATGCATATGCATAATCAGACAGTTACCCTGACTTGCTGGGACAGAGCACTCAATCCAAAATCAGAAACCTTGAGGTTTCCTGAGGCATCCAACAGTAAATTCTCAGGCTGCATAATGAAAAAGCATACCAAAATAAAGGTAAGACAAAGCCGGGAGCTTTAAGGCAAAATAGAACAGAAATTAACAACTAAAAGGCTGCAAAAGTAGCACGGCGCCACCTTTAAATCTCTATGGTAGACTCCCCTGCTATGACAGTAATCAACAGCATTAATAAGCTGCTGAAAATATTTCCTTGCTTCTTTTTCATGCATCCGTCCATGATTTACCTGTATGCCAATAAAACAGATAAACATCTTAATGACATGCTAAGTCGTCCGAAAACATGTTAGTGGCAAATAGGTTTGAATAGCTTCGGAAGGACACATGAAACCTAAGTTTGCAATCAATGAGGTACAAGTTCGTGCTCTTTGGTCAAATTCTTTATCTCCTAAGGTAGGGGAACCGAATAAACTAGAAGAAAGGAAGAATCATCCTTACAATTTTGTCAAAGAGCTCTCCACCTGTAACGAACTCCAGAACAATGAATATCTTTGTCTTGCTAGCCAACACCTGCGGACAGACAAGAAGAACATGGATTCAGAAGTGTAGCACATGAACCCTGGCCATTACCATAATCCACAATCACATCTTATCTATAGTAGGTTATCGCAAATATAAGTTAAAACTCCCAACATACAAAATATTCAAAACATTAGTTGTTCGATAACAGATATAATGTACTAGGCAAGCATTTAGTGTATGACATCCCAAAAGGTCTTTAGAAAAATTCGGAACATTTACTTTCCCTAAATTGGGCACTCGCAATTCCAGAAATTTTAACTTAAGCTTTTCTAGTTCTTTGATTTTTCAAGATTTTGATGATGTATCTCAAACAGAGTTTAACTCTCAAAAATTTGGGAAGTACCATGAGTAGATCAAGAAGATTAACTAACTACTCCAGTATATTAGCCAATTCCACTGCAGTTTATGGATACCAGCAAAATATCTGCATGTCAATATAGGGTAATGTTAAAAGGCCAGAATCTGCCTTTACTCTCACCAACTTCAGTAGGTTAAATGCTGATGTGCTGCTGGACTTTTAATTATAAGACTAGATCTATAGAATAAATAACTGAACAAATAATATGCAGAACAAATTATTAGTAATATGTAAGGCAAGACCATCAAAATACAACAAAAGCTTTAAAAAGGTAGGTACTAAAATCTAGCATAAGCAAAAATGTTTGTTCAACGAGATAGGCACAGGAGAAGCTCGGCTACAGAATACATTTAATCTTTGCTCCAAACACCTTGAATGAAGTTGAATCTGCTCAATTTGGAAAGGACACATGAAAAACTGAGTGAGACCACATTGATTCTAGCTAAACGGTACTAATAAATCAATTAGTTTGTTCTGTACAATAGACTTTGTCTTGTCCTAAGGTAAGTTATGAATTCTCTGCAGAATGCTTAAGCTTCTATTTAGCGCTAGGCAGCGCTGATCAAATTATCCCTTTGGTAGTGTGAATTAAAGACGTCTTTCGGAAAGATTGTTGAGGTGAAGATTTGAAGTGAGATCTTCAATGCATCATTTCTAGAATGGAGATACCTGCTGGCAACCCATGATGCATAACCAAATGCAAATCAACGGGTTGCTTACTATTTAACCTACAGGTTGGTGGTACGTATATCAGTGCTGTACGATCAGTATACACATCCATATGATCACAAAGGCATACAGAAAACCACAATCACCGGAATTTACAGTCAAACACAACACACAAGTACATACACATTGACATAGAGAGAGGACAAACCTCGTATAACTGAACAACATGTGGATGCCTGATTAACTTCATTGTAGCTATCTCCCGCTTTATCTGTCAATTTATGAACAAGAGTTATAAGAAGTTATCAACAAAACAAAAACAACATACAAGAAACTTAAAACCGTACAACAATAAGAAATGCACAACTCAACAACCATGTAAGATGTTAAAGAGACATAATTCACATAGCTTTTCTGTAATCTACGTTACCAAAATAATTCGTAAGCGTAACACCAGAGTCCAGACAATAGAAAATATATGGAAGTTCCAGAAATCATAGCAAATGGAGATTTTGAAGATTGACCTGCTCAGCCATTTTGTGCTTAAGAACCTTATCCTTATCAAGAATTTTGATCGCTACAGGTTCTCCTGTCTCCGAATTCCTCGCAAATTTAACTTTAGCAAATGTTCCCTCACCAATTGTCCTTCCCATTTCATATTTACCAACTCTGCGCTTGATTTTTGCCTGATTCATTACTGAGATACTTGCACAGTCCTTTAAAAAGTGCAGGCGTAATCCTTCTTAAAGAACTTTTACTGCACAATGATTAAAACATCCGTAAGACATCTGAGTTCCTAACATAAAATACGAATCTTTACATTCATTTCGTGCACTCACAGAGTTCCAAGACCAATTTCAAAAAAAATAATCATAAAATTGATATTCCAACACAACTTGACTAACTGCACCATAAAAAGACACCCAACTTGCAGCTTGACAATGGAATGAGTGATGGATTTTATTCCTGAAGGAACTTTCCATCATAATCGCTTTTTCCACCACCACCAACAACAACATACCTAGTTTGGGGAGGATAGTGTCTACGCAGACCTTACCCCTACCATAGGAGATAGAGAGGTTGTTTCCGCTAGACCCTTGGCTCAAGTAAAAGCAGTTCGAAAAAAAAGAAGAAAACAATGAGAGAGAGAAGAAGCCTCGACAAAATGCTTAAGAAAGCATACTAAAAAAAGAACAGTCACTACAGCAAAGTACTACAATAATCTAAGTGCAAGAAAGCTAAACAAAAGAGGCTCTCAAAAGAGAACTTTCGACCTTTACAAGTAGGGAAAGTTAGAAGGTATATCTTGGAAGGGACAATAAGGATAACAGAAATGGAATAACAAAAAACACAAGTTTGTTTATTCAGTTCTGCTATTTGTTTAAGGAGGAGGGGGACAAAATCAAGGCACAACATCATATAATTAAAGTGGTCAATTATTATAGTCGTATACTTTAAGGAAATGATTAAAGAAGGTAAGACTGGTTAAAAAACAAAGAAATGTTGAATCATTCATTGACCAAAAGACATTTGTCTGGGTGTCTGTGACAGAGAGAGAAAGATCCACTACCTAAACCTTATTACAGTTAATCATCAATAGATCCCAGCAAAATGCAGCAAGCTAAACTATAGCTTAACTTCTATCACTTCAGAAACTATAATCCAGAAACAAAACAAACTTCAAACCATAATCAGTTGCATCAAAATACAAACTTTCTTGATAAAAATAAGAGATAAGCTCCAAAAGGGGCTAAATAGAAACAAGAAAATGACCCTTTTGAGAATCAAGAAATGTAGAAAAAAGGGGTTATCTTGTTTCTATAAAAACCTCAAAAAGAAAGAAAGATCTCAAACTAATAAAGATTCAAAATCCCAAATTCACTGTTTTCAAGAAAACCCCAAAAGGCAAATTCCCCACATACATATCAAAACGACAAGCATATTCGAATATACCAAACAAAATCCAAAATCAAGAAAGGGAAAGAAAAGGAAAGAAAATACATACTTTGAGCTGAAATTTTGAAATGGGGTGTTGGCCAAGATAAAGATAAAGATGAAGAAAGTATGAAAGTTGCAGCCTTTGTTGTTTGGGGGTCAAAAAGATTGATTACAGCAGCTTATAAATCCTTAAAAATTTGGACAAAAATATGGTAAGTGGAAAAGAAGGCAACATCCAAATCTTGAAATTCTAATGTTGCTGTAATAATTGTAAATATTCTCCCAACAACAAAGATAACAACTATTAAAAAAATGAAATAGTTCTTTTTTTTACCTCTTCGAATGGAGTCTCAAGATGGTTTATTTGTACCACAACCACACAACTATACAAAGATTGTTGTTGTAGTAATTGCCTACTCCTTTGGACAAAAGAAAGAAAAAAAAATGAGTACCCTTTTTATAGATAACTAGAAAAAAAAAAATGGATCACCACTTATAAAGTAAAAAAATTATATAAGGTAATTTTTTTTTAAAAGTATAAAATTAAAATTAAGCTTATAAAGGATAAGAGCTATTTATTTATATATTTAATAGTCACTCATATTTTGGAATTGTCTATTTTCGGTACGAATTCAAATTTAGTCGAGCTTCAATATAAATATCGGACAACGAATGGGAAATAAAAAAAAGAATTGTCTGTAAAATATAGTTTTGTTTCTTTTAAGACACACTCAATTATACATATTTTCCTTTTAAAAAAATACTTGAAAAGTGTTCTTCTCTCCTAGTTGGCATGCTATGTGATTAAGAGACATTATTGTTGGGAGGTCAGAAATATTTATTTTGAAAAAAAATATTTTTGTTGAGACAAATCAGTAAAATTATTTTTAAATGGAAGCAGAAATAGTTTTTTCTGTTGTTAGAAAAAAGCTAAAATTTTCTGTTTTTTTTTTTAAAAGTAGAAGAAGAAACCCAAAATTATTTTTCTAAAGACTAAAATATCATTTTCATGTACACATATTTACCAATATATCATTTTCATGTATACATATTTACCAATATATTTTTTATCAATTAATTAGCATATTTCATAAGTTCGGTTAAATTTCATTTAATAAATTTATTTTTTATTTTAATATAATAAATTTTATAATTTATTTTACATTTATATTTTATTATTTTTATATATTATATTATTTTACATATTATTTTGTAGAATTAGAAAAAGTGTAACAACAATAATTTTATAAGATTAGAAAAAAAGAAATTAAAGATTTCAGTCTCCCAAAAAAGGTATAATATTGATTGAACCATGTAAATTTTAATTTAATAAAAATAAACTTAATTAATCTTTTTATATAGATATTCAAAATAGTTTTTCTCTATAAAATAATTTTAATATTAGAAGTACATTAATAGTTTTCTTTTTTTATAATTTGACTCTCAAAAGCCTTTTTTTAAAAAAAAATCAGTCAAACGCTATTTGCCACACTCTCCCAAAAAAGGTATAATATTGATTGAACCATGTAAATTTTAATTTAATAAAAACAAATTTAATTAATTTTTTAATAATAGTTATTCAAAGTAGTTTCTCTGTATAAAATAATTTTAATATTAGAAGTACATTAATAGTTTTTTTTTGTTTTTTTTTTTTTATAATTTTGACTCTCAAAAACATTTTTTTAAAAAAAATATCAACCAAACACAATTTGCCAAATACAAATTATTTTTTTCAAAAACACTTTTCTAAAAAATCATTTTAAAAAAATATTTCTAAAAATAAACAGATTTTAGCAGTAATGTCAAACATGCTCTAAATTAAAGACTCATTTTCTTAACCATAAACCTATTTGACTCATCAAATTCATTACATCAAAATTTATATGGGAATTATATAAAAAAAATTGCAGGTCATCTAATTTTCTACGAATTATTCTACCAACAAATTTGATGAAAAAAAATCTCCGTAGGTAAATATTTCCTCAATATTTTAATTCGCATATAGATTATATGTGGATTTTAATGCAATATATTTTTTATTAAAAATAATTTAGTCAGAAGATAGAATTTTCTTGCCGACTTTTTGCAAGTAATTGCACATAAATAATCAAGTAATTCTGTAAGGTTAATATATGCGAAAAAAAAACTTGTAAAAAGATATTATTTTTTAAAAAAATTATGTTTTAAATTTAAATCGCTTTATTTTTTTGTGATTATTAGATTATATTTATCTTATTATATAATTAAACATCAATATATATATATACTTCAACCTAAACGCGAAAAAAGTTTGAAATTTTGTTTTCTTTCTACTATTATAGAAGCACAAATTTAACAATTGGTATCAACATGTCTGCTTCTTGATATTTCAATTCAAATTCAGGATAGTTTTGACATTTCAATTATCTATACAAACTTACGTGTCTTAACTATAGTAATTTAATGGTCACCTCATTAATTTGGTACATTAATCATCCTATTGGTTTCGGTAGCTACTAATTAGCATATACTTTTCCTAAAATTAGAAGCCGCAAACAACACACATTACTGCAAACGTTTTCATCATAATAAATATTATAGTGAGGATTGTAAATATTATGAAATAGTTATCATTGCTTATACGTTTAAAATGTGGTTTGGGGATTATATGTGGAGCAATTCGACATAAATTGATATCGATATCTCAGAATTTGATAACCTTACCTCCATTAACAATTACTTATGAATTCTTTTTCAAGTTCCAACTATATATTTTTAATGTTAAAATATAAATATTATGAAGCATGTATCTGATCCCCTCTATCAATTTATACCAAGACAAAGTTGATGTATCTATTTCTTCAGTCATTTTAATATCTAAACAAAGGTAATGATTTTTTTTATAATGTCGACTTTTATGATGTTGGACCCGTGCTAGCACGAGTACCATCTACTTTTGAAGAAAATTATGACTAGAACAATTTTAGAAGCTTCACATTTTTGCTTATTTTTAATTCCTTTGTTTATACACATAATGTTCCATTCATTCGAAATATTTAAATTAATCCGTATATTTGAGATAAGAATAAGAATGCTTAGTATGTTAATAAGGATGTGTGGTGAGGTATTTGAATCATGTAATATGTTAAGTTTTAAAGTCAAGCAAGTTCTGACATTGCAAATTACTTTTATAAATTCTTTGAAATTTGAGTTAGATTTTTGAAGTTTTCTCTCAATTCATAAAGCATTATGGGGCCTACTATCTATCAAATTGAGGATTCTACGAATCTAGTTTTCAACACACTAAATCATTTATCTATACAACTACATAGATATATTCACATTTTTACAAAAATACACAACATATATGTGTAGTAAATCTCAGATCGTTGAAGACTTTTAAAATTAAGTGAAAATTTATTTACTTCTACATTTTTTTTCTCATGTTTTTAATTGAAAAACTAGAAAACCAAAAACTTCAAACCTGAAATCATCTATATGTGATGTTTTTTTACCTAAAATTATTATATTCCTACAATTTTAATAGATATACAATATTTAAATTCTCTTTTTATAGTTGTGAAAGTCATTTTGTTGTTTAAAGATTTTTTTAAAAATTGCATATACTTTATTGGTTTTTTTTAAAGTGTATTAATGAATGTGAAAAATTGTGCAAAATTCTCTTATACTAGAAGCCACCTCAACTACTACATCCCACTTAAGTTTTTCCTTAGATTTTGGATTCCATTTAAAGTCATTCTAAAAAAAATAACACTGGGATCGTTTGGCAGCTCGATAAAAGGAAAGTTATTTATGTATTAATTTTTGAATAATTTATATGATGTTTGGTAAATAGATAGGAAATTAAATTATTAATGTATAACATTAATATTATGTTTGGTTGGCAATTTTGTTGTTTCAATATTATTTGATAATGTAGATGCATTTCTCCATATCTACAACGTTAGCAGAGATATTTCTTTCAGATAATATATTACTCTTTAATGGTAATACTCCCTTCATTCACTTTTACTTATCACTTTTGACATATTAAGAAAAGACAATTATTAGTATTTTTACATATTTTAGCCTTAGCTTTAAATACAATTTTCTTCAAATCTTTTGCCAAGGCCTAACGCTAAACATCAATTAATAGGGCTAGTATGATAAAATACTTATATTAATAATTGTTTTCTTAATGGTGTGTCAAGTCGAATAGTAATAAGTCAAAATGAACAGAGACTACTTCATAGTCTTATCAGGGAATAATGGAAGTTTTTCCTAAAAAAATGAAAAATCGTGTTACATCTCATTGGATTGATATAATATGTTTTGCATTAACATTATTTCTTATATAATATAGTTTTGGTATATAATTTTTGTCAATTATTGTTATCTTCACTTATGAGTACGTACAACTCAAGCTTCACAAAAAAATTTAAATTCTTTGAAAAAAATTTATTAGCCATAAGAATGCCATTCTTTCTTTCTATTGTAGAAAAGACAGAAAAATAATTGATAAAATACTTGAGCAATTTATAAAGGAATAAAAATTAAAAGCACAATTTCTTGATAATTTTTAAATTGTGCACCAAAGTTTCATGTAATTCACTCTTTGTGAGTTCAACTGTAATGTGACCATTCATATTTGCTTTAATACTAGACTTTTCAAATATATTTAAAGAAAATACAATTATTTTTTAAGTTTTAAACTAAGCATTTTAAAATTAACATCATCTGAGACTTCTTCTCTAAAAATAACTAATGATCATTATTGAAAATAATACTATAAAAAGGAATTATTGTATATGCTGGGCCCCTGCATGGTACAATTATAACCTACTTACTATATAAGTGAAAAATGAAAAAAATAAATAATAAAAGACTAAAATAATGCTCAATAGAGTGTATTATACTAAGATTATTTTTTATGTAGTGTTTAGTTTGATGTACTAAAATAAAATACATAGCATAGTTTCTATACCAAAAATGTTTGGTTACAAAAATATTCTTCACACTTTTTAATTTTGAAAAATCGAAAACATCTTAAGAGAAATTTGAGGGATAATTATGTTATTAATCAATCTAATGCATATGTTGAAATCCTTTGTATTATCAATATATGAAAATTTATGTAATTAATACACATCTTAATTGACAATAAAATATATAAATATATTATTTTTTTCTAATACACTATACAAAACCATCATAAAGATAAATTGAATCACACAGTTAACAATAATTGTGGTAGATGGAACAATTCTCCACATTCATCCGATTTGATGTAGTCATTTAATGAATAGACTTTTTTTTTTTCAAGAATAAAATGAGTATCACTTAATTTTTTTAAAAAATATTTTAATATAAAGTAATTTTGAGTTAAATCAGTAATGATCATATTTTTACCAATATATTATATTCTTATAAATTTATTATTCTTTCGTTCATTTTTATTTGCTCATTATCTTAAAAATAAATTTTCATTTTTATTTATTCACTACAGTATAATACTAATTATTTTTTTACTTTACCTTTAGTATTATTTATTTATTCCAAATCATTTTTCAAGTAAAACTATATAACAATTTATGTGAGCATCATGATAAAATATACACACTTCATTAACTAAAATAAACAAAAGAAGTAATAAATGAGAGTCATTGTAAGCATAAAATATTTAACCTTCAAGAAGATTAAATAAACTATTTATTATTTTATTGGTGGGTGAAAATCATTTTTTCCTCCAACTTTGTTTAAAAAGAAGTTCAGTTCTATGCTATGAAGAAAATTTGTTCTTCATGTTGTCTATATTAAAGTAAAAATAAATATAGAAGTGCGCCATTTATACAATTTTTTATCATTTAATTATATTAAATTATTTATAATTTAATATAAATATTAAGTACAAATAAATATGATTCATATTCACGTGGCATGTCTCATGCACTCATATTATTAAATTAAGTTTTTTAAATAATGATCTTGGGAAGGGGGATCTAGTCCATGTGTTACATGTGGTGAGTAGGTCCAAGAGGGATATGTAAAAATAGGAAGAAACTAGGGAGATAAATATATGCTTATTAATTTGTTTGTTTCAATTTATACGATATTTTTTAAAATTTAAATATATTTATTTTTTAATATAATTTTTTCATATGTTGTTTATATATTCTAAATTGTAAATTATTACAATTTATAATACTTTTATGAATCTTTTAAATATATAAATTTTAAAAATGTAAAGATTTCATATTTGAATTTGTGACCAAACTAAACGAGTACAACTCTTGAAATTCTGAGAAGATAGATGACAATAACTTTTTTTAAAAAAAAGCTTTTATCTATTCTATTCCCTTGTCCTTATTATGTAAGCATTTGTATTTTTTGTACTTATCTTTTTACATTTCTTATCATTTTCTTTCACTTCTATGCTTAATTTATTTAATTTAATACAACTACTTTCATGTATTTTTATTTTTAAAAGAGAAAAACAAATCCTACCAAAACTTCTTATTTGCCTATATATGACTTCCTTTATTCAAACCTAACAAGGACCACCATATCCCTTGTGAGGTCAAAAATATATATTTTAATTATTATTTATTTTATATTTATTATTTATATCTATTTTGTTTTAGCATGAATTTTATGAATTGTGCTAAATAATGTATTTTATTTATAGGAGTAAATCGACGTAAAGTTGTAGAAATTTGAAGCTAAAACGAATTAAAAATAAAAGGTTGAAAAAGAAAATCAAGTTGACAACTTAATAGATTAAATTCAATATTATAATGTATTTTTCTACTATTATATAAAGCGGGAGTCTCAAAGCAGACTCCTCTCCGTCAACATGCCTGCTTGGGATAGTAGGGGTAATATTGGTAGTTTCTAATTATCCTGTTCAAGACTGTTGTACTTTATGATGTTAAATGTGTGCTTTCTTCTAATTTGACAAAACAACCAGTGTTAATTTCTCTGTATGTTTCACTTTTAAGTATGAAGTGAAGCCAACTACGTACTTCAATCTATTCTTCCAAAGTAAAAAGAAAAAACAATTACTCTACTAATTTACTAACCAAATAAAATAGTATATTCAATTTTATAATGGTATACATAATATATAAGGTTAATTTATATTATCTTCGTATTAATAACATGTAATCTTAATAATAGAATATAAATTTTTGTTCGGGGTAATCAATTACTTTTTTTCCTATTATTACTGTATTATACAAAATTTTAGTATGTTATCTAATAATTTGGTAAATAAACTTTGTTCAAAAATATTTTTTACGAAAATATTCAACAACAATAATAAAATCGCATAATAAAATGTTTTTTCGTGCAATCAAACTTTAGTTTATTTTAATTTTTAAGTATGACAATTGTATATAGTATAATAATACATAAATTTCTACAAAACTATTCATTTTCTTCAAATTTAAGGAAAATGACTTTCCTTCCAAAATTAAGGAAAACAATTTCCAAAACTCTACTTCATCCTTTATTTTTTTTTCTTACCCTACCCACCCATACCCGATCCTCCCCATTCAAAAAAAAATAATTAAAATTTAAATTTTTTATTATTTCTAAAATTTCAAATATATTTTTATCTCTACTATCAAACCAGCCC
Organism: Solanum stenotomum; assembly: GCF_019186545.1. Taxonomy (NCBI): domain Eukaryota; kingdom Viridiplantae; phylum Streptophyta; class Magnoliopsida; order Solanales; family Solanaceae; genus Solanum; species Solanum stenotomum. The sequence continues at coordinate 10,670,982 of NC_064292.1, read as the reverse complement.
CCCTCCCCCCTCCAAACAAAAAAAATATAAATTATTTTTGAAAAATGTTTCAAATTTTAAGATTTTTTTAGCGGCTGACATGCATCATTACATAACGAACAGATTTGAAGTAATTTATCTTTATGTTAGCACTAATTAATCATATTATATGCAAAAATCTTAATAATAGAATAAATTTTATCCCTATAAAAATTTAGTCTCCAGAATGAGAAAAAATCAGTATACCATATTTGGAAATTTAATAAGCATAATGAAATATTTTTATGTGCAATCAAAATTTAAATTATTCTATTTTTTAAGAATGAGTTATATATGATCAACTTAAATAATATTTAAAATTAGACAAACAAATTAAAATGGAGAAAATTCTATTATACTCATAAAATTTTAAAGACTTGAATTAGAATGTATTTTTTTTATCAAGACCTCAAAATAACTTATAAGCTCATACTTAAGGAACAACTTCGTTAAGAAACAAACTATATAGATATTATTGTAAGAATTAAATTCTAATTTAAAAAGTGTTATGTAAATTAGTAATGCAACAATACTTAAATTTTTGCATAACTTACCTGATTTACGAGAAAAACAATCAAATGTAACATAAATTAACAATGATTTTTATATATTTCCATCAATTTTAGAAAATAAAGGATAATGTCCATTCACATAAGATTTTTGAGAAAAAAGAGCGAAAGGATTTAATATATATATTAAAAATTTAAAATCATTTGATCAATATCAATTAAAAATTCACTTTTAAATAAATAATGCACGGCTCTTCGTCACTAGTAAATATATAAAGTGCAGTTTGTTGCAATTAACAGCGAAATCCAAAGAAACCTTGCTGCCACGTGGCAGCAATTGAATGCAACAATAGCAGCAGATTTGTGAGCGGTTTGGCAGCATACGTGTACAACAATTCCAAGTCTGTTTTGGTTTTGGTTCCTAATTTGATTTGGACTCGATTATTTTATTTAGGATTTTCTATATCTATAAATAGTCCATAGAAATAATTATTTTGAAGGAGGACATCAATCATTAGGCATCAAAGTATAAAGTTGTCAATACTTTTTAAGATTCTTTTCTTCTTCTTATTTTTTTAGACATAAGTAGCTAAAGGCCCTTGTTCTGGGGCTGTGACTATGGGTAATTGTTGAACATCAATTGTTTTGAATTAATTCTTGGTTATCGTTTAAGTTACTTTTATATTCTTGTTTTAGTATTTCTTGACTGGCCATCTAGAGATAAATATATTGTTTATTCTTAAAATCGAGAGAGGAGAGAGTAAATAGACCAGAGAATATAGAAAGCTTGATCATCCATTGAGTTGATGTGTGTTCAGGAGTGACGCCCGGACGAACAACTTTCTTGGATACAAAACATGATGAAATATAAATGCTTGCCAGTTAGGTCTGCTATCCCCGCTCAACGATATAGTTAGACAACTAACTGGAGTAGGTGACTAGAGGTCGAGAGACCCGACTCATACAATTAACTCTGTAAATCAGTAACTTGATAACCTAAATTGGTTCATGCATGAGATGTGATACATGAAACCCTATGCATGCCGCAACCCTGTAATTTTCCAAATCATTGTAAGTAATTTTATTATTTTAATCCTGCATTCTTTTCTTTTGGCACTCTTAAATAAATAATTAGACCGGTATAATTTAGTAAAAATAGTTAATTGACAAGTCCTTTGGGTTCGATAATCTGGTTCTTTTAAGTGCCACTATATTACTTGCGCTGTTAATTGCAACAAACTGCACTTTATATATTTATACATTATAATATTGAATTTAATCAATTAAGTTGTCTGCTTGATTTCCTTTTTCAACCTTCCATCTTTAATTCGTTTAGCTCCAAACTTCTTTAACTTTACACCGATTTACTTCTACAAATAAAATACACGATTTAGCACAATTCATAAAATTCATGCTAAAAAAGAGTAGATATAAATAATAAATGTGAGACAAATAATGATTAAAATATATATTTTTGGCCTCACATCACCCCACTGCTAAAAGCCCTACAAGGACCACCATTCCTGACCCCTCCCCCCCTCCCCCAAGCCCTACAAATTCAATGGATTTTTCTTAATTCTACGTGGCATGTTCGATACCTATAATGTANGATTAAAATATATATTTTTGGCCTCACATCACCCCACTGCTAAAAGCCCTACAAGGACCACCATTCCTGAGCCCTCCCCCCCTCCCCCAAGCCCTACAAATTCAATGGATTTTTCTTAATTCTACGTGGCATGTTCGATACCTATAATGTAATTCTATTAAATTTAAATTTACGTCGAAAAATTTCATTAATGCTAACGTAGACGTTAACAACAACCGTTGCCGCAAATCATAAATCCTCCTTAGGACAAACTTTATTACTAAACCAACCTACCTTTATACCTAAGTAATGTGAGCACTACCTACCAACAAGGATTGTGATAGAGTGGTAAGTACTCTTTCATCCTTAACTAGAGGTCTCACCTGATTTGAGTTCCCCTAGGTATGGAATCACTTTTTCAAGGAGCTTTACCCCTAATGTGGAATTTTCCGATTTCAATGTGGATATCAAACACGGGACGAGAAATCAAAAAAATATGAGCACTTACTGCTTTGAACCCTCAATTATAAATGAGGAAGAATGTTTCTTAGAAGGAAGATGTTGACACTACATCATTGTCCACTATTAATAAGGCATGCAAGAGTCTACCAGCCATGCCCATGCATGGTGGTTTTCCCTTATTATAATTATTCAAACTATATGGTAAAAGAACACCCTAGCATTATGATGTCTTTATAGTCAAATTTTGTAAGGAAGAAGATACACACTCAAAGCCACTACAATAAATAAAAGATTTATAGCAATTATTTAGCGATAATAATAATATAATATGAGTATTTATAATCAACACTCTATATAAATATCGTTAAAAGCTAATTTTAGCGATTCTGAATATAATGACGCTAACTCTATTGTCGCTAAGTATTTTTGCGAGACAGGCAAGTTGGAACATTAAACCCCCCCCCC